>NW_025746361.1:92500-112500 GCF_021184085.1 Oncorhynchus gorbuscha
TGTTTGTCTTTATTTAGTATGGTCAGGGCGTGAGTTGGGTTGGGCAGTCTGTGTGTGTTTTGTCTTTATTTAGTATGGTCAGGGTGTGAGTTGGGGTGGACAGTCTGTTTTGTCTTTATTTAGTATGGTCAGGGCGTGAGTTGGGGTTGGGCAGTCTGTTTGTTTTGTCTTTATTTAGTATGGTCAGGGCGTGAGTTGGGGTGGGCAGTCTGTTTGTTTTGTCTTTATTTAGTATGGTCAGGGCGTGAGTTGGGGTGGGTAGTCTGTGTGTTTTGTCTTTATTTAGTATGGTCAGGGCGTGAGTTGGGGTGGACAGTCTGTTTGTCTTGTCTTTATTTAGTATGGTCAGGGCGTGAGTTGGGCAGTCTGTGTTTTGTCTTTATTTAGTATGGTCAGGGTGTGAGTTGGGGTGGACAGTCTGTTTGTTTTGTCTTTATTTAGTATGGTCAGGGTGTGAGTTGGGGTGGGCAGTCTGTGTGTTTTGTCTTTATTTAGTATGGTCAGGGCGTGAGTTGGGGTGGGTAGTCTGTGTGTTTTGTCTTTATTTAGTATGGTCAGGGCGTGAGTTGGGGTGGGTAGTCTGTGTGTTTTGTCTTTATTTAGTATGGTCAGGGCGTGAGTTGGGGTGGACAGTCTGTTTGTCTTGTCTTTATTTAGTATGGTCAGGGCGTGAGTTGGGCAGTCTGTGTTTTGTCTTTATTTAGTATGGTCAGGGTGTGAGTTGGGGTGGACAGTCTGTTTGTTTTGTCTTTATTTAGTATGGTCAGGGCGTGAGTTGGGGTGGACAGTCTATGTGTGTTTTTATATGTTGGGGTTTTGAGTTCAGCCTAGTATGGTTCTCAATCAGGGGCAGGTGTTGTTAGTTGTCTTTGATTGAGAACCATACTGAGAAGACAGGATATGTGCTCATACTGGCAGCCCGGGTTTCACTGTTTTGCTTCCGAGTCAGTTTTTGTCGCCTCACATTTCGGTTTCGGTCACATTTATTGTTTTGTATTGTTTCATATAAACGTTATGGACATCTACCACGCTGCGCATTGGTCGTTACAGTTACCATCCGATCCTACTCACTCCTCCTCCTCCTCCTCCTCCTCCTCCTCAGAGGAGGAGGAATGCCGTTACACTGGCGCCTTGCAACACCTGAGAGAGCAGAGCCCTGCAACACTCTGCTTTAAATGGGGCATTGAATAGGTGTCAGCAGAACACACAACACACACACACACACACACACACACACACACACACACACACACACACACACACACACACACACACACACACACACACACACACACACACACACACACACACACACACACACACACACACACACACACACACACACACACACACACACACACACACACACACACACACACATACATTGACTAGGTGTCAACAGAGCAGAATTCTGGGTGTCCCTGCAGCCCTTCTGACAGCACTAAGTGGATAGTTTTGTGCTCATCCATGGGGAGTGAAGTCAGGGGATGTAGTGGTTTAGACTAGACTAGGGTGGAGTCTGGAGAGGTTACAGGCTGGAGAGGTTAAAGGGTGGAGAGGTTACAGACTGGAGAAGCTACAGGGTGGAGAGGTTACAGGCTAGAGGCTGGAGAGGCTGGAGGCTGGAGAGGCTACATCCATGGGGAGTGAAGTCAGGGGATGTAGTGGTTTAGACTAGACTAGGGTGGAGGCTGGAGAGGCCGGAGGCTGGAGAGGCTACAGGGTGGAGAGGTTACAGGCTGGAGGCTGGAGAGTCTGGAGACTGGAGAGGCTACAGGGTGGAGAGGTTACAAGCTGGAGGCTGGAGAGGCTACAGGGTGGAGAGGTTACAGGCTGGAGGCTAGAGAGGTTACTGGCTAGAGAGGTTACAGGCTAGAGAGGTTACAGGCTGGAGGCCAGAGAGGTTACTGGCTCGAGAGGTTACAGGCTAGAGAGATTACAGGCTACAGGCTAGAGAGGTTACTGGCTCGAGAGGTTACAGGCTAGAGAGGTTACAGGCTACAGGCTAGAGAGGTTACAGGCTAGAGGTTACAGGCTAGAGGCTAGAGTCTACATGTACCAGGCTATAGGCTAGAGAGGTTACAGGCTAGATGTTACAGGCTAGAGGCTAGAGTCTACATGTACCAGGCTATAGGCTAGAGAGGTTACAGGCAAGAGGTTACAGGCTAGAAGATACATGTTAGAGGCTAGAGGTTACAGGCTGCAAGCTAGAGGTTACAGGCTACATGTTACAGGCTACAGGCTAGAGAGGTTACAGGCTAGAGGTTACATGCTACATGTTACAGGCTAGAGGCTACATGTTACAGGCTACATGCTACATATTACAGGCTTTAGGTTACAGGCTAGAAGCTATATGCTACAGGCTACAGGCTAGAGGCTACAGGCTAGTAGTTATAGGCTAGAGCCTAGAGCTTACATGTTACAGGCTACATGTACCAGGCTAGAGGCTACATGTTACAGGCTACATGCTACATATTACAGGCTACAGGCTACAGGCTAGAGGTTACAGGCTACATGTTACAGGTTACAGGCTAGAGGGAGGCAGGGAGGGAGGCAGGGAGGGAGGCAGGTGGGGAGGGAGGCAGGTGGGGAGTCATGTGGGGAGGCAGGTGGGGAGGCAGGGAGGAGGCAGGTGGGGAGGCAGGGAGGGAGGCAGGTGTGGAGGCAGGGCGGGAGGCAGGTGGGGAGGCAGGGAGGGAGGCAGGTGGGGAGGCAGGGAGGGAGGCAGGTGTGGAGGCAGGGAGGGAGGCAGGTGTGGAGTCAGGGAGGGAGGCAGGCGGGGAGGCAAGGAGGGAGGCAGGTGGGGTGGTAGGGAGGAAGGCAGTGAGGGAGGCAAGGAGGGAGGCAAGTGGGATGGTAGAGAGGAAGGCAGGGAGGGAGGCAGGGAGGGAGGCAAGGATGGAGGCAAATGGGGAGGCAGGGAGAGAGGCAGGGAGTGAGGCACCTCAGGTAACAGCAGGCAGGCGATAAGGAGCCCCAGGTTATCACCTTCAAGGTGTCTCCTCTTTGATGGCTTGTCAGAACAATTTTGCCACGTTGAATAAAGGAAATTCTTTGACTAAGCCAGACTCTGCATCAAGGAGTCTCTGTCAACAACATTGATGTGCTGTGATGTTGGGAGCTACAGTACGTGTGTCCATGGTTACGTGTGTCCATGGTTACGTGACAGGCTGATGTTGATGTACCTCCTAGTAACCTGTTTTTATGCCCAACTATTATTCGGGCAACAGAACGCTTTCAGAAAGGTATTCAGACCTCTTGACTGTTTTCCACATTTTGTTACGTTACAGCCTTATTCTAAAATGGATTCCAAATCATTTTCCTCATCAATCTACACGCAATACCCCATAATGACAAAGCAAAAACAGGTTTTTACACGTTTATAAAAAACTGAAATATGACATTTACATAAGTATTCAGACCCTTTACGCAGTACTTTATCGAAGCACCTTAGGCAGCGATTACAGCATTGTGTCTTCTTGGGTGTGACGCTACAAGCTTGGCACACCTGCAATTGGGGAGTTTCTCCCGTTCTTCTCTGCAGATCCTCTCAAGCTTTGTCAGGTTGGATGGGGAGCGTTGCTGCACAGCTATTATCAGGTCTCTCCAGAGATGTTAGATCGGGTTCAAGTCCAGGCTCTGGCTGGGCCACTCAAGGACATTCAGAGACTTGTCCCAAAGCCACTCCTGCGTTGTGTTGGCTGTGTGCTTAGGGTCATTGACCTGTTGAAAGGTCAACCTTTGCCCCATTCTGAGGTCATGAGCGCTCTGGAGCAGGTTTTCATCAAGGTTCTCTTTGTACTTTTCTCAGTTCATCTGTCCCTCGATCCTGACTAGTCTCCCAGTCCTGTCGCTGAAAAACATCCCCACATCATGATGCTGCCACCACCCTGCTTCACGTAGGGATGGTGCCAGGTTTCCTCCAGATGTGACACTTGGCAATCAGGCCAAAGTTTTCAATCTTGGTTTCATCAGACCAGAGAATCTTGTTTCTCATGGTCTGAGAGTCTTTAGGTGCCTTTTGGCAAACTCCAAGCAGGCTGTCTTGTGCCTTTTACTGAGGAGTGGCTTCCGTCTGGCCACTTTACCAAAAAGCCTTTATTTGTGTAGTGCTGCAGAGATGGTTGTCCTTCTGGAAGGTTCTCCCATCTCCACAGAGGATCTCTAGAGCTCTGTCAGAGTGACCATCAGGTTCTTGGTCACCTCACTTACCAAGGTACTTCTCCCCAGATTGCTCAGTTTGGCCGGGCGGCCAGTTCTAGGAAGAGTCTTGGTGGTTCCAAACGTCTTCCATTAAGTATGATGGAGGCCACTGTGTTCTTGGGGATCTTCAATGCTGCAGAAATGTTTTGGTACCCTTCCCCAGATATGTGCCTCGACACAATTTTGTTTTTGCTCTGACATGCACTGTCAACTGTGGGACCTTTTTATATAGACAGGTGTGTGCCTTTCCAAATCATGTCCAATCAGTTGAATTTACCACAGGTGGACTCCAATCAAGTTGTAGAAACATCTACATCTATCTATTATATTATTATTATTATATTATCTCAAGGACGATCAATGGAAACAGGATGTACTTGAGCTCAATTTCCAGTGTGTGTGTGTGTGTGTGTGTGTGTGTGTGTGTGTGTGTGTGTGTGTGTGTGTGTGTGTGTGTGTGTGTGTGTGTGTGTGTGTGTGTGTGTGTGTGTTTGTGTGTGTGTGTGTGTGTGTGTGTGTGTGTGTGTGTGTGTGTGTGTGTGTGTGTGTGTGTGTGTGTGTGTGTGTGTGTGTGTGTGTGTGTGTGTGTGTGTGTGTGTGTGTTTGTGTGTGTGTGTTTGTGTGTGTGTGTGTGTTTGTGTGTTTGTTTGTTTGTTTGTTTGTTTGTTTGTTTGTTTGTTTGTGTGTGTGTGTGATTGTGCATGATACATCATCCCTGGTGAGATCCACACTAGAACACTACAGAATATACACACCTGTACTGGCTAATTACCAACCATCTCTACACCTGATACACACCTGGTCTGGGTCATCACCAACCGTCTCTACACCAGAGAACACCTGATACACACCTGGACTGGCTAATTACCAACTGCCTCTACACCAGAGAACAACTGCTACACACCTGGACTGGGGCATTACCAACTGTCTCTACACCAGAGAACACCTGGACTGGCTAATTACCAACCGTCTGTACACCAGAGAACACCTGATACACACCTGGACTGGCTAATTACCAACCGTCTCTACACCAGAGAACACCTGATACACACCTGGACTGGCTAATTACCAACCATCTCTACACCAGAGAACACCTGGACTGGCTAATTACCAACCGTCTTTACACCAGAGAACACCTGGACTGGCTAATTACCAACCATCTCTACACCAGAGAACACCTGGACTGGCTAATTACCAACCGTCTTTACACCAGAGAACACCTGGACTGGCTAATTACCAACCGTCTCTACACCAGAGAACACCTGATACACACCTGGACTGGCTAATTACCAACCGTCTCTACACCAGAGAACACCTGATACACACCTGGACTGGCTAATTACCAACCGTCTCTACACCAGAGAACACCTGATACACACCTGGACTGGCTAATTACCAACCATCTCTACACCAGAGAACACCTGATACACACCTGGACTGGCTAATTACCAACCGTCTCCACACCAGAGAACACCTGATACACATCTGGACTGGCTAATTACCAACAACTGACACTTTAGCTGAGCAGTGGAGGAGCAGGTTGTTGGTGCTGCTGTGTGGGTTAGTGGTATAGTAGTGTAGGCTATTCTTCCTGTTTCCCTGTGTGGGTTAGTGGTATAGTGGTATAGTAGTGTAGGCTATTCTTCCTGTTTCCCTGTGTGGGTTAATGGTATAGTGGTATAGTAGTGTAGGCTATTATTCCTGTTTCCCTGTGTGGGTTAGTGGTATAGTAGTATAGTAGTGTAGGCTATTCTTCCTGTTTCCCTGTGTGGTATAGTGGTATAGTAGTGTAGGCTATTCTTCCTGTTTCCCTGTGTGGGTTAGGGGTATTGTAGTATAGTAGTGTAGGCTATTCTTCCTGTTTCCCTGTGTGGTATAGTGGTATAGTAGTGTAGGCTATTCTTCCTGTTTCCCTGTGTGGGTTAGTGGTATAGTAGTGTAGTGTAGGCTATTATTCCTGTTTCCCTGTGTGGGTTAGTGGTATAGTAGTGTAGTGTAGGCTATTCTTCCTGTTTCCCTGTGTGGGTTAGTGGTATAGTAGTGTAGGCTATTCTTCCTGTTTCCCTGTGTGGGTTAGTGGTATAGTAGTGTAGGCTATTCTTCCTGTTTCCCTGTGTGGGTTAGTGGTATAGTAGTGTAGGCTATTCTTCCTGTTTCCCTGTGTGGGTTAGTGGTATAGTAGTGTAGGCTATTCTTCCTGTTTCCCTGTTTGGGTTAGTGGTATAGTAGTGTAGGCTAGTCTTCATGTTTCCCTGTGTGGGTTAGTGGTATAGTAGTGTAGGCTATTCTTCCTGTTTCCCTGTGTGGGTTAGTGGTATAGTAGTGTAGTGTAGGCTATTCTTCCTGTTTCCCTGTGTGGGTTAGTGGTATAGTAGTGTAGTGTAGGCTATTCTTCCTGTTTCCCTGTGTGGGTTAGTGGTATAGTAGTGTAGGCTATTCTTCCTGTTTCCCTGTGTGGGTTAGTGGTATAGTAGTGTAGTGTAGGCTATTCTTCCTGTTTCCCTGTGTGGGTTAGTGGTATAGTAGTGTAGTGTAGGCTATTCTTCCTGTTTCCCTGTGTGGGTTAGTGGTATAGTAGTGTAGTGTAGGCTATTCTTCCTGTTTCCCTGTGTGGGTTAGTGGTATAGTAGTGTAGTGTAGGCTATTCTTCCTGTTTCCCTGTGTGGGTTAGTGGTATAGTAGTGTAAGCTAGTCTTCCTGTTTCCCTGTGTGGGTTAGTGGTATAGTAGTGTAGGCTATTCTTCCTGTTTCCCTGTGTGGGTTAGTGGTATAGTAGTGTAGGCTATTCTCCCTGTTTCCCTGTGTGGGTTAGTGGTATAGTAGTGTAGGCTAGTCTTCCTGTTTCCCTGTGTGGATTAGTGGTATAGTAGTGTAGGCTAGTCTTCCTGTTTCCCTGTGTGGGTTAGTGGTATAGTAGTGTAGGCTATTCTTCCTGTTTCCCTGTGTGGGTTAGTGGTATAGTAGTGTAGGCTATTCTTCCTGTTTCCCTGTGTGGGTTAGTGGTATAGTAGTGTAGTGTAGTGTAGGCTATTCTTCCTTTTTCCCTGTGTGGGTTAGTGGTATAGTAGTGTAGGCTATTCTTCCTTTTTCCCTGTGTGGGTTAGTGGTATAGTAGTGTAGGCTATTCTTCCTTTTTCCCTGTGTGGGTTAGTGGTATAGTAGTGTAGTGTAGTGTAGGCTATTCTTCCTTTTTCCCTGTGTGGGTTAGTGGTATAGTAGTGTAGGTTATTCTTCATGTTTCCCTGTGTGGGTTAGTGGTATAGTAGTGTAGTGTAGGCTATTCTTCCTGTTTCCCTGTGTGGGTTAGTGGTATAGTAGTGTAGTGTAGACTATTCTTCCTGTTTCCCTGTGTGGGTTAGTGGTATAGTAGTGTAGGCTATTCTTCCTGTTTCCCTGTGTGGGTTAGTGGTATAGTAGTGTAGTGTAGGCTATTCTTCCTGTTTCCCTGTGTGGGTTAGTGGTATAGTAGTGTAGGCTATTCTTCCAGTTTCCCTGTGTGGGTTAGTGGTATAGTAGTGTAGGCTATTCTTCCTATTTCCCTGTGTGGGTTAGTGGTATAGTAGTGTAGGCTATTCTTCCTGTTTCCCTGTGTGGGTTAGTGGTATAGTAGTGTAGGCTATTCTTCCTGTTTCCCTGTGTGGGTTAGTGGTATAGTAGTGTAGGCTATTCTTCCTGTTTCCCTGTGTGGGTTAGTGGTATAGTAGTGTAGGCTATTCTTCCTGTTTCCCTGTTTGGGTTAGTGGTATAGTAGTGTAGGCTAGTCTTCATGTTTCCCTGTGTGGGTTAGTGGTATAGTAGTGTAGGCTATTCTTCCTGTTTCCCTGTGTGGGTTAGTGGTATAGTAGTGTAGTGTAGTGTAGGCTATTCTTCCTGTTTCCCTGTGTGGGTTAGTGGTATAGTAGTGTAGGCTATTCTTCCTTTTTCCCTGTGTGGGTTAGTGGTATAGTAGTGTAGGCTATTCTTCCTGTTTCCCTGTGTGGGTTAGTGGTATAGTAGTGTAGTGTAGTGTAGGCTATTCTTCCTTTTTCCCTGTGTGGGTTAGTGGTATAGTAGTGTAGGTTATTCTTCATGTTTCCCTGTGTGGGTTAGTGGTATAGTAGTGTAGTGTAGGCTATTCTTCCTGTTTCCCTGTGTGGGTTAGTGGTATAGTAGTGTAGTGTAGACTATTCTTCCTGTTTCCCTGTGTGGGTTAGTGGTATAGTAGTGTAGGCTATTCTTCCTGTTTCCCTGTGTGGGTTAGTGGTATAGTAGTGTAGTGTAGGCTATTCTTCCTGTTTCCCTGTGTGGGTTAGTGGTATAGTAGTGTAGGCTATTCTTCCAGTTTCCCTGTGTGGGTTAGTGGTATAGTAGTGTAGGCTATTCTTCCTATTTCCCTGTGTGGGTTAGTGGTATAGTAGTGTAGGCTATTCTTCCTGTTTCCCTGTGTGGGTTAGTGGTATAGTAGTGTAGGCTATTCTTCCTGTTTCCCTGTGTGGGTTAGTGGTATAGTGGTGTAGGCTATTCTTCCTGTTTCCCTGTGTGGGTTAGTGGTATAGTAGTGTAGGCTATTCTTCCTGTTTCCCTGTTTGGGTTAGTGGTATAGTAGTGTAGGCTAGTCTTCATGTTTCCCTGTGTGGGTTAGTGGTATAGTAGTGTAGGCTATTCTTCCTGTTTCCCTGTGTGGGTTAGTGGTATAGTAGTGTAGTGTAGTGTAGGCTATTCTTCCTGTTTCCCTGTGTGGGTTAGTGGTATAGTAGTGTAGTGTAGGCTATTCTTCCTTTTTCCCTGTGTGGGTTAGTGGTATAGTAGTGTAGGCTATTCTTCCTGTTTCCCTGTGTGGGTTAGTGGTATAGTAGTGTAGTGTAGGCTATATTCTTCCTGTTTCCCTGTGTGGGTTAGTGGTATAGTAGTGTAGGCTATTCTTCCAGTTTGCCTGTGTGGGTTAGTGGTATAGTAGTGTAGGCTAGTCTTCCTGTTTCCCTGTGTGGGTTAGTGGTATAGTAGTGTAGGCTAGTCTTCCTGTTTCCCTGTGTGGGTTAGTGGTATAGTAGTGTAGGCTATTTTTCCTGTTTCCCTGTGTGGGTTAGTGGTATAGTAGTGTAATGTAGGCTAGTCTCCCTGTTTCTCTGTGTGGGTTAGTGGTATAGTGGTGTAGGCTATTCTTCCTGTTTCCCTGTGTGGATTAGTGGTATAGTAGTGTAGTGTAGGCTAGTCTCCCTGTTTCCCTGTGTGGGTTAGTGGTATAGTAGTGTAGGCTATTCTTCCTGTTTCCCTGTGTGGGTTAGCTATTGTTTTAATTGTTTGTAAATAACTGTGTTTCTGTGTTTCACTGTGTTTCTGCTGCATTTTCAACCAGACAAGGAAGTTAAAAAGTTTTTTTAAATGACAGCCAACAAGGTTACAGTGGGTTAACTGCCTTGTTCAAGAGCAGAACGACAGATTTATTTTCCCCTTGCCGGCTCAGGGGTTCAGTCCAGCGACCTCTCGGTTACTGGCCCAACACTCTAACCACTAGGCTACCTGCCGCCTCTACACACTAACCACTAGGCTACTTGTCGCCTCTACACTCTAACCACTAGGCTACTTGTCGCCTCTACACTCTAACCACTAGGCTACTTGTCGCCTCTACACTCTAACCACTAGGCTACTTGTCGCCTCTACACTCTAACCACTAGGCTACTTGTCGCCTCTACACTCTTACCACTAGGCTACTTGTCACCTCTACACTCTAACCACTAGGCTACCTGCCGCCTCTACGCTCTAACCACTAGGCTAACTGCCGCCTCTACACTCTAACCACTAGGCTACCTGCCGCCTCTACACTCTAACCACTAGGCTACCTGCCTCCTCTACACTCTAACCACTAGGCTACTTACCACCTCTACATAGGGGTCCTTCTGTAGCTCAGTTGGTAGAGCATGGCGCTTGTAACGCCAGGGTAGTGGGTTCGATCCCCGGGACCACCCATACGTAGAATGTATGCACACATGACTGTAAGTCGCTTTGGATAAAAGCGTCTGCTAAATGGCATATATTATTATTATATTATATATTACATTTTAACAACTAGGCTACTTGCCTCCCCACAAACTCCACTGATAGTTTTGTAGCAAAAATCTTGTCTTGGCGCATGTTCGCTCTAGCCAACAGCTGGCAGATACAGTAGGGTAGGTTAGTCTACATCATGAGATTATTATGGATAAGAGCAAGAATATATTTAGTTGTGAAACGGCAGTCAAACATCGACCATCATGTCACCAGAAATAAGTCCCTCGATATTTATTATAAAGAAGCATGAAGCTCATCACAGTGCACTTTCACCATGGTTTTCCGAGTCGTAGCGGGAGGACCACAAACTATGTCATCGTAGTGTGACTTCAAGTTTGCTTTCGATATGCTAGTTATTATATCAATATTTCCGCGTCAACAAGTTTCCATGGTCATTTCTCGCGTAAAAATTTTTTTACCGACACAAAAAGATCCCAACGTGTCGAAACAAACAAAATGATCTGTTGCCATTTATACAGTTATATTTATATATATTTATTATATATTTATATATTTATATTACCCGAAACATTTTCAGCTGTTGTGATTATTTTATATGACTTTAATCTCGTTAAAAACCTGTGGATGGAAACATGGTTATTGACTGTATAAATAAATAATTCAAATACTGAGCAATATTAAACATTTGGGAAATTATATTAGTTTATACTAATACATTTGCTCAGAGAAATACATTTTGTTTAATAACAAGAAATATTTGTTTTCCTCAGAAAGGATCTAAATTATTGAAACCCCTAAAAATTATTATAAATATTCTAAAGTTTAATATTTGGTACCATATTCCTACCACTCAATGATTACATTAAGCCTGTGATTCTACAAACTTGTTGGATTAATTTGCTGTTTGTTTTGGTTGTGTTTCAGATTATTTTGTACCCAATAGAAATGAATAGTAAATAATGTATTGTGTTATTTTGGAGTCACTTTTATTGTAAATAAAAATATAATAACAGGGGAGGTTAGCATTTTATATCATACCCCCAAGACATGCTAACCTCTCACCATTACAATAACAGGGAGGTTAGCATTTTATATCATACCCCCAAGACATGCTAACCTCTCACCATTACAATAACAGGGGAGGTTAGCATTTTAGATTATACCCCCAAGACATGCTAACCTCTCACCATTACAATAACAGGGGAGGTTAGCATTTTATATCATACCCCCAAGACATGCTAACCTCTAACCAATACAATAACAGGGGAGGTTAGCATTTTATATCAAACCCCCAAGACATGCTAACCTCTCACCATTACAATAACAGGGGAGGTTAGCGTGTCTTGGGAATCTTTAACCCTCTGTAACTTTCTCACTCATCATTGTTCTCATGGCTCCCGAGTGGTGCAGCGGTCTAAGGTCCATCTCTGTGCAAGAGGTGTCACTACAGTCCCTGGCTTGAATCCAGGCTGTATCACATCCGGCTGTGATTGGGAGTCCCATAGGGTGGTACACAATTGGCCCGGTGTCATCTGGGTTTGGCTGTCGTTGTAAATAAGAAATGGTTCTTAACTGACTTGTCTAGTTAAATGTTAACCGTTGCATTTTAAAAAATAAATTAAGATTCGTTCAGGATTATCTGTAACTATGGTAGCGTTAAAGTGTTTAAAAACATATTCTATTCTTATTATCAATAAAACTGACGCCAAAATGGTACAACACGTTATTTGCCATTCGTTTCTAGACTCACAAGCTTGATGTTATTTTACCCAGTAAATTGACTGAGAACACATTCTCATTTACAGCAACAACCTGGGGAATAGCACCCTACGCTGTCCCCAATCACTGCCCATGGCATTATGAAGCATTTTACTAGAGGAAAGAGTACCTTTTACTGGCCCTCCAACACCACTTCCAGCAACATCTGGTCTCCCATCCATGACCAACCAGGACCAACCAGGACCAACCAGGACCAACCAGGACCATCCAGGACCAACCAGGACCAACCAGGACCAAACAAGACCAACCAGGACCAACCAGGACCAACCAGGACCAAACAAGACCAACCAGGACCAACCAGGACCAACCAGGACCAACCAGGACCAAACAAGACCAACCAGGACCAACCAGGACCAACCAGGACCAAACAAGACCAACCAGGACCAACCAGGACCAACCAGGACCAACCAGGACCAAACAAGACCAACCAGGACCAACCAGGACCAACCAGGACCATCCAGGACCAACCAGGACCAACCAGGACCAACCAGGACCAAACAAGACCAACCAGGACCAACCAGGACCAACCAGGACCAAACAAGACCAACCAGGACCAACCAGGACCATCCAGGACCAACCAGGACCAACCAGGACCAACCAGGACCCACCAGGACCAACCAGGACCATCCAGGACCATATAGGACCAAACAAGACCAACCAGGACCAACCAGGACCAACCAGGACCAACCAGGACCATATAGGACCAACCAGGACCAACCAGGACCAAACAAGACCAACCAGGACCAACCAGAACCAACCAGGACCAACCAGGACCACCCAGGACCAACTAGAACCAACCAGGACCAACCCTGCTTAGCTTCAGATGTACACCAGCAGTGGGATGGAGGAGACCAAGTACTACACTTACTTTATAGGAATCTTTAGGGTTGTCAACCATTATGACCCCTACGTTTTTGAGATGTTTCTTTCTTGTTGGACAAAATCTATTTCTCTGAGCAATTGTATTAGTATAAAATAATATAATTTTCTTTTATTTTTCTTTCTCAGTATTTTGAATTATTTATTTTATACAGCCGTTATTGCTCATCTTCATCATCTTCATCAAGGGTGTCAATCCTTTGGGAATCGGCCGTATCCTCTCAGTACACAACATTGTGACCTGAAGGGTAGAAGACAGATATTTTGCTTTGTGCTAAAAAGATCGTTCTCTCACTTTATCCAATTTACACTGAAGAGTTGTTTATTAGCCTGCAAAGTCATTTAGTTATCACAACATTATTTAAAAATGCAAATAAATGCAATTGCATGTGGTTGTTAATCAGCGGTAAAACTACCAGTAGTATTTTGGCATCGGCGCCTTGCTAAAGAGAAGCCCATATTTCAAAGCGTTCGCCGCCGGGTTTCTCCGCTAGATAATGTGTTTCCCCTTACAGATATAATTACTAAACTATTTGCAGGAAAATAACTTCTATCCGCGAGTTCACACAGTACCAAATTATTATTAATGTGTGCAATGATAGTGTTCTATATTAATTAATCAACTGATCGCTTTCTGGAGTGTGAGAAGATTATATATATATATATATATATATATATGAGAGAGAGAGAGTGAGAGACAAAGAGAGAGAGAGAGAGAGAGAGAGAGAGAGAGAGAGAGAGAGAGAGAGAGAGAGAGAGAGATGGAGAGAGAGAGAGGAGAGAGAGAGAGAGAGAGAGAGAGAGAGGAGAGAGAGAGATGGAGAGAGAGAGAGAGAGAGACAGAGAGAGAGAGAGAGAGAGAGAGAGGAATTGGTTTTCCACCACCTATATTCAAGTATAATACATTATTCTCCTTTTATTTAACTAGGCAAGTCGGTTAGGAACAAATTCTCATTTTTCAATGACAGCCTAGGAACAGTGGGTTAACTGCCTTGTTCAGGGATGGAAAAACTGATTTTTACCTTGTCAGCTCAGGGATTTGATCTTACAATCTTTTCGGTTATTGGCCTAACACTCTAAGCACTTGGCTACCTGCCGCCTCTACACTCTAACCACTAGGCTACCTGCCGCCTCTACACTCTAACCACTAGGCTACCCTGCCTCCTCTACACTCTAACCACTAGGCTACCTGCCTCCTCTACACTCTATCCACTAGGCTACCTGCCTCCTCTACACTCTAACCACTAGGCTACCTGCCTCCTCTACACTCTAACCACTAGGCTACCTGCCTCCTCTACACTCTAACCACTAGGCTACATGCCACCTCTACACTCTAACCACTAGGCTACATGCCACCTCTACACTCTAACCACTAGGCTACCTGCCGCCTCAACTCTCTAACCACTAGGCTACATGCCACCTCTACACTCTAACCACTAGGCTACATGCCACCTCTACACTCTAACCACTAGGCTACATGCCACCTCTACACTCTAACCACTAGGCTACATGCCACCTCAACTCTCTAACCACTAGGCTACATGCCACCTCTACACTCTAACCACTAGGCTACATGCCACCTCTACACTCTAACCACTAGGCTACCTGCCACCTCAACTCTCTAACCACTAGGCTACCTGCCTCCTCTACACTCTAACCACTAGGCTACCTGCCGCCTCAACTCTCTAACCACTAGGCTACCTGCCTCCTCTACACTCTAACCACTAGGCTACATGCCGCCTCTACACTCTAACCACTAGTCTACCCTACCGCCTCTACACTCTAACCACTAGGCTACATGCCACTCCTTACTGGTGTGGATCTCACACCAGGGACATAGTTAAATAAAAGAACAATCTCACACCAGAGACATCACAACCCAGCAGTCTGACACTATTTCCTTACCTGATAGCACAAAGGTGTATGCCATAGACATGTTGTGATGTGTCAGACTGTTGTCAGTCTGTTTCAGGCTTGACTACCTTTTCTCATCCACTTCTAGGGATTAAGAGTTATAGGAGTCAGTGATGCTGGCAGTTCCATAAATCGAATATCTACAACATCTCAACAGGTCTGTCTGCTTTTAATGTAGGAGCAGGCATATACGCAATTTGATGTCAGAGAAAAATAGGTACATTCTAATAGTTTCTTTTTAATACTTTGTTTCTTTGTGTGAGGAAATGTTTTCTTCACAATTCATGTCAGGATGTAAGGTTGGATTACAAAACAAAACCGTTTTTAAAAACACACAAAAAAAAAAACATATATTTCTCATTCGTGTTCTACTGAGCATTTAATCCAGAAATGTAAAACTGTCAAAGAAAATTATGAAATTAATTATTCAAAGTATTTTTTATAGCAAACAAAGGAGATGTCAGAGAGAGAGAGAGCGAGGGAACCGAGGGAGAACAGAGAGAGGGAGAGAGAGAGAGAGAAAGAGAACTGAGAGACAGAGAGAGAGAGAGAGAGAGAGAGAACTGAGAGACAGAGAGAGAGGGAGAGAGAGAGAACTGAGAGACAGAGAGAGAGAAAGAAAGATAACTGAGAGACAGAGAGAGAGGGAGAGAGAGAGAACTGAGACAGAGAGAGAGAGGGAGAGAGAGAGAACTGAGAGACAGAGCGAGAAAGAGAGAGACAACCTAAAGTCAGAGAGAGAGAAAGAGAGAGAGAGAGAGAGAGAGAGAGAGAGAGAGAGAGAGAGAGAGAGAGAGAGAGAGAGGGAACCTAATGTCAGAGAGAGAGAGAGGGGGGGGGGTAACCAAATGCAGACACGGGAGGCTGATAGTTGTGGTCCTGGGCAGAACGTTGGGACAGAGAGAGAACCGAGAAAGAGAGAGATAGATAGGAAGATAGAGAGAGAAAGAAATTGGTGAACCTGTCCAACCAAAAACATAGAGACGGTGGTATGATGGTATCCTTAATGAAATGATCAAATATACACACAACTAAAACTCTTTAACATCATCCTTAGCTCTGGCATCTTCCCCAATATTTGGAACCAAGGACTGATCACCCCAATCCACAAAAGTGGAGACAGATTTGACCCCAATAACTACCGTGGAATATGCGTCAACAGTAACCTTGGGAAAATCCTCTGCATTATCATTAACAGCAGACTCGTACATTTCCTCAATGAAAATAATGTACTGAGCAAATGTCAAATTTGAATTTGACCAAATTATCGTACAACAGACCATGTATTCACCCTACACACCCTGTCTGACAAACAAACAAACCAAAACAAAGTCTTCTCATGCTTTGTTGATTTCAAAAAAGTACTCGACTCAGTTTGACATGAGGGTCTGCTATACCAATTGATGGAAAGGTGGTGTTGTGGGTAAAACATACGACATTATAAAATCCATGTACACAAACAACAAGTGTGCGGTTAAAATGGGCAAAAAACACACACGTTTCTTCCCACGGGGCCGTGGGGTGAGACAGGGATGCAGCTTAAGCCCCACCCTCTTCAACATATATATCAATGAACTGGCGAGGGCACTAGAACAGTCTGCAGCACTCGGGTCTCACCCTACTACAATTACAATGTCTACTGTTTGCTGATGATCTGGTGCTTCTGTCACCAGCCAAGAGGCGCCTAGATCTTCTGCACAGATTCTGTCAGACCTGGGCCCTGACAGTAAATGTCATTACGACCAAAATAATGGTGTTCCAAAAAAGGTCCAGTCGCCATGACCACAAATACAAATTCTATCTAGACACTGTTGACCTAGAGCACACATAAAACTATTAAAACTATACATACCTTGTCTTAAACATCAGCACCACAGGTAACTTCCACAAAGCGGTGAACGATCTGAGAGACAAGGCAAGAAGGGCATTCTATGCCATCATAAGGACCATCAAATTTGACATACCAATTACGATCTGACTAAAAATACTTGAATCAGTCATAGAACCCATTGCCCTTTATGGTTGTGAGGTCTGGGGTCCGCTCACCAAACAAGAATTCACAAAATGGGACAAACACTAAATTGAGACTCTGCATGCAGAATTCTGCAAAGATATCCTCAGTGTACAACGTAGAACACCAAATAATGCATGCAGAGCAGAATTAGGCTGATACCCACTAATTATCAAAATAAAGAAAAGAGACGTTCAATTCTACAATCACCTAAAAGGAAGTGATTCCCAAACCTTCCTTAACAAAGCCATCAACTACAGAGAGATAAACCTGGAGTCCCCTAAGCAAGCAACACAATTAGACCCAACCAAATCATGAGAAAACAAAAAGATCATTACTTGACACATTGGAAAGAATTAACAAAAAAACAGAGCAAACTAGAATGCTATTTGACCCTAAACAGAGAGTACACAGCGGCAGAATACCTGACCACTGTGACTGACCCAAAATGAAGGAAAGCTTTGAGTATGTACAGGCTCAGTGAGCATAGCCTTGCTTCTCTCAAGAGAAGACAGGCTATGTGCTCACTGCCCACAAATGAGGTGGAAACTGAGCTGCACTTCCTAACCTCCTCCTGCCCAATGTATGACCATATTAGAGACACATATTTCCCTCAGATCCATAAAGAATTCGAAAACAAACCCGGTTTTGATAAACTCCCATATCTACTGGGTGAAATTCCACAATGTTCCATCGCAGCAGCAAGATGTGTGACCTGTTGACACGAGAAAAGGTCAACCAGTGAAGAACAAACACCATTGTAAATACAACCCATATTTATGTTTATCTATTTTCCCTTGTGTACTTTAACCATTTGTACATAGTTAAAACACTGTATATGTATATATATATATATAATATATATATATTATATATATAATATGACATGTGTAATGTCTTTATTCTTTTGGAACTTCTGTGAGTGTAATGTTTACTGTTCATTTTCTCTTGTTTATTTCACTTTTGTGAATGATCTTTTTCACTTGCTCTGGCAATGTCATTAACATATGTTTCTCATGCCAATAAAGATAATAATAAAATAAAATAAATATATAATAAAATAATAAACAATAAACAATAAAGAAATAAAGCCCCTTGTGTTGAATTGAATTGAATTGAATTGAATTGAATTGAATTGAATTGAATTGAGAGACAGAAGTCTCGTTTATAACTGGCGCTAACATGCATCCTTTGTCCTGATCTTGTCCACATTCTGATTGTGACCACATTTTCAAAAATATGTCTACACATGACAGGCAGGAGATTACTGACCTGATTTACTGCAAGACAGGAATGTCAGGGTTCTGCCATGGCCAGCGAAGATCCCGAATCTCAATCCCATTGAACACGTCTGGGACCTGCTGGACTGGAGGGTGATGGCTTGTGCCATTTCCCCCCAGAAATGTCCGGGAACTTGCAGGTGCCTTGGTGGAAGAGTGGGGTAACAACTCACAGCAAGAACTGGAAAATCTGATGCAGTCCATGAGGAGGAGATGCACTGCAGCACTTAATGCAGCTGGTGGCCACACCAGATACTGACTGTTACTTTTGATTTTGACACACCCTTTGTTCAGGGACACATTATTCAATTTCTGTTAGTCACATGTCTGTGGAACTTGTTCAGTTCATTTCTCAGTTGCTAAATCTTGTTATGTTCATAAAAAATATCTACACATGTTAAATTTGCTGAAAATAAACACAGTTGATAGTGCGAGGACATTTCTTTATCTTTTTGCTGTTTACTTGAGCTGTTTGATGTTTTAACACAGGTGCCAAATCCGATCTCTGTGGGGAAAGTTTACATTTAAATAAATAAAACATGTACATTTGGAGTGACGTGGTCATCGAGCTCTATTCAGGCTCTAGTCAGGCTCTAGTCCAGCTATAGTCCAGCTCTATTCAGGCTCTAGTCAGGCTCTAGTCCAGCTCTAGTCAGGCTCTAGTCCAGGTCTAGTCAGGCTCTAGTCCAGCTCTATTCAGGCTCTAGTCAGGTTCTAGTCAGGCTCTAGTCCAGGTCTAGTCAGGCTCTAGTCCAGCTCTATTCAGGCTCTAGTCCAGCTCTAGTCAGGCTCTAGTCCAGGTCTAGTCAGGCTCTAGTCCAGCTCTATTCAGGCTCTAGTCAGGTTCTATTCAGGCTCTAGTCCAGCTCTATTCAGGCTCTAGTCCAGCTCTAGTCAGGCTCTAGTCAGGCTCTAGTCAGGCTCTAGTCAGGCTCTAGTCAGGTTCTAGTCAGGCTCTAGTCAGGTTCTAGTCAGGCTATAGTCCAGCTCTATTCAGGCTCTAGTCAGGCTCTAGTCAGGCTCTAGTCAGGCTCTAGCCAGGCTCTAGTCAGGCTCTAGTCCAGCTCTATTCAGGCTCTAGTCAGGCTCTAGCCAGGCTCTAGTCAGGCTCTAGTCCAGCTCTATTCAGGCTCTAGTCAGGCTCTAGTCCAGCTATAGTCCAGCTCTATTCAGGCTCTAGTCAGGTTCTAGTCAGGCTCTAGCCATGCTCTAGTCAGGCTCTAGCCAGGCTCTAGCCATGCTCTAGTCAGGCTCTAGCCATGCTATAGTCAGGCTCTAGCCAGGCTCAAGTCAGGCTCTAGTCAGGCTCTAGTCCAGCTCTATTCAGGCTCTAGTCAGGTTCTAGTCAGGCTCTAGCCATGCTCTAGTCAGGCTCTAGCCAGGCTCTAGTCAGGCTCTAGTCAGGCTCTAGTCAGGCTCTAGCCAGGCTCAAGTCAGGCTCTAGTCAGGCTCTAGTCAGGCTCTAGTCAGGCTCTAGTCAGGCTCTAGCCAAGGGTAGTGAGGAGATTGGAACGCCACATAACGACTGGATTATCATTGATGTCAATCTGGAGATTATCTCCCAATGAGCTTTGAATATGAGTTTAAACTATTACTGTGAATACAGCTACTGGATAGGATTATTAATCTGAACAAGTAAACCACTCAACAGTAACGAGGCGCAGATTTTAAAATCGCTATTATATAAAACAATGATATAATTGTAATAATATTATATTAAAAACATAATAATAATTGTAACGGAATTCCTCTTCTTCAGAGGAGGAGTAGCAAGGATCAGACCAATGTGCAGCGTGGTAGGTGTCCATAATAATATATTTAATAAATCAACAGAACACTGAACAAAATAACAAAAGTACAAACAAACAACCGAAACAGTCCCGTCTGGTGAAAACACTAACACAGGATACAACCACCCACAAACACAATAGAAAACAGGCTACCTA
>NW_025746361.1:117500-123842 GCF_021184085.1 Oncorhynchus gorbuscha
TGGTCTAAAGTAGTGCACTATATAGGGAATAGGGTTCCATAGGGCTCTGGTCTAAAGTAGTGCACTATATAGGGAATAGGTTTCCATAGGGCTCTGGTCTAAAGTAGTGCACTATATAGGGAATAGGGTTCCATAGGGCTCTGGTCTAAAGTAGTGCACTATATAGGGAATAGGGTTCCATAGGACTCTGGTCTAAAGTAGTGCACTATATAGGGAATAGGGTTCCATAGGGCTCTGGTCTAAAGCAGTGCACTATATAGGAATAGGGTTCCATAGGGCTCTGGTCTAAAGCAGTGCACTATATAGGGAATAGGGTTCCATAGGGCTCTGGTCTAAAGTTGTGCACTATATAGGGAATAGGGTTCTATAGGGCTCTGGTCTAAAGTAGTGCACTATATAGGGAATAGGGTCCCATAGGGCTCTGGTCTAAAGTAGTGCACTATATAGGGAATAGGGTTCCATAGGACTCTGGTCTAAAGTAGTGCACTATATAGGGAATAGGGTTCTATAGGGCTCTGGTCTAAAGTAGTGCACTATATAGGGAATAGGGTTCTATAGGGCTCTGGTCTAAAGTAGTGCACTATATAGGGAATAGGGTTCTATAGGGCTCTGGTCTAAAGTAGTGCACTATATAGGGAATAGGGTTCTATAGGGCTCTGGTCTAAAGTAGTGCACTACATAGGGAATAGGGTTCTATAGGGCTCTGGTCTAAAGTAGTGCACTACATAGGGAATAGGGTTCTATAGGGCTCTGGTCTAAAGTAGTGCACTATATAGGGAATAGGGTTCCATAGGGCTCTGGTCTAAAGTAGTGCACTATATAGGGAATAGGGTTCCATAGGGCTCTGGTCTAAAGTAGTGCACTACATAGGGAATAGGGTTCCATAGGGCTCTGGTCTAAAGTAGTGCACTATATAGGAATAGGGTTCCATAGGGCTCTGGTCTAAAGTAGTGCACTACATAGGGAATAGGGTTGTATAGGGCTCTGGTCTAAAGTAGTGCACTACATAGGGAATAGGGTTGTATAGGGCTCTGGTCTAAAGTAGTGCACTACATAGGGAATAGGGTTCTATAGGGCTCTGGTCTAAAGTAGTGCACTATATAGGAATAGGGTTCCATAGGGCTCTGGTCTAAAGTAGTGCACTATATAGGGAATAGGGTTCCATAGGGCTCTGGTCTAAAGTAGTGCACTATATAGGGAATAGGGTTCCATAGGACTCTGGTCTAAAGTAGTGCACTATATATAGGAATAGGGTTCCATAGGGCTCTGGTCTAAAGTAGTGCACTATATAGGGAATAGGGTTCCATAGGGCTCTGGTCTAAAGTAGTGCACTACATAGGAATAGGGTTCTATAGGGCTCTGGTCTAAAGTAGTGCACTACATAGGGAATAGGGTTCCATAGGGCTCTGGTCTAAAGTAGTGCACTACATAGGGAATAGGGTTCCATAGGGCTCTGGTCTAAAGTAGTGCACTATATAGGAATAGTGTACCAAGGGGTTCAGGTCTAAAGTAGTGCACTACATAGGGAATAGGGTTCTATAGGGCTCTGGTCTAAAGTAGTGCACTACATTGGGAATAGGGTTCCATAGGGCTCTGGTCTAAAGTAGTGCACTATATAGGGAATAGGGTTCCATAGGGCTCTGGTCTAAAGTAGTGCACTACATAGGGAATAGGGTTCTATAGGGCTCTGGTCTAAAGTAGTGCACTACATAGGGAATAGGGTTCCATAGGGCTCTGGTCTAAAGTAGTGCACTACATAGGGAATAGGGTTCCATAGGGCTCTGGTCTAAAGTAGTGCACTATATAGGGAATAGGGTTCCATAGGGCTCTGGTCTAAAGTAGTGCACTATATAGGAATAGGGTTCTATAGGGCTCTGGTCTAAAGTAGTGTACTATAGGAATAGGGTTCTATAGGACTCTGGTCTAAAGTAGTGCACTATATAGGGAATAGGGTTCCATAGAGCTCTGGTCTAAAGTAGTGCACTATATAGGAATAGGGTTCTATAGGACTCTGGTCTAAAGTAGTGCACTATATAGGGAATAGGGTTCCATAGAGCTCTGGTCTAAAGTAGTGCACTATATAGGGAATAGGGTTCTATAGGACTCTGGTCTAAAGTAGTGCACTATATAGGGAATAGGGTTCTATAGGACTCTGGTCTAAAGTAGTGTACTATATAGGGAATAGGGTTCTATAGGACTCTGGTCTAAAGTAGTGCACTATATAGGGAATAGAGTTCTATAGGGCTCTGGTCTAAAGTAGTGCACTATATAGGGAATAGGGTTCCATAGGGCTCTGGACTAAAGTAGTGCACTATATAGGAATAGGGTTCCATAGGGCTCTGGTCTAAAGTAGTGCACTATATAGGGAATAGGGTTCCATAGGGCTCTGGTCTAAAGTAGTGCACTATATAGGGAATAGGGTTCCATAGGACTCTGGTCTAAAGTAGTGCACTATATAGGGAATAGGGTTCCATAGGGCTCTGGTCTAAAGTAGTGCACTATATAGGAATAGGGTTCCATAGGACTCTGGTCTAAAGTAGTGCACTATATAGGGAATAGGGTTCTATAGGGCTCTGGTCTAAAGTAGTGCACTACATAGGGAATAGGGTTCTATAGGGCTCTGGTCTAAAGTAGTGCACTATATAGGGAATAGGGTTCCATAGGGCTCTGGTCTAAAGTAGTGCACTATATAGGGAATAGGGTTCCATAGGGCTCTGGTCTAAAGTAGTGCACTATATAGGGAATAGGGTTCCATAGGACTCTGGTCTAAAGTAGTGCACTATATATAGGGAATAGGGTTCCATAGGGCTCTGGTCTAAAGTAGTGCACTATATAGGGAATAGGGTTCCATAGGGCTCTGGTCTAAAGTAGTGCACTACATAGGGAATAGGGTTCTATAGGGCTCTGGTCTAAAGTAGTGCACTACATAGGGAATAGGGTTCCATAGGGCTCTGGTCTAAAGTAGTGCACTACATAGGAATAGGGTTCCATAGGGCTCTGGTCTAAAGTAGTGCACTATATAGGGAATAGTGTACCAAGGGGTTCAGGTCTAAAGTAGTGCACTACATAGGGAATAGGGTTCTATAGGGCTCTGGTCTAAAGTAGTGCACTACATTGGGAATAGGGTTCCATAGGGCTCTGGTCTAAAGTAGTGCACTATATAGGGAATAGGGTTCCATAGGGCTCTGGTCTAAAGTAGTGCACTACATAGGAATAGGGTTCTATAGGGCTCTGGTCTAAAGTAGTGCACTACATAGGGAATAGGGTTCCATAGGGCTCTGGTCTAAAATAGTGCACTACATAGGGAATAGGGTTCCATAGGGCTCTGGTCTAAAGTAGTGCACTATATAGGGAATAGGGTTCCATAGGGCTCTGGTCTAAAGTAGTGCACTATATAGGGAATAGGGTTCTATAGGGCTCTGGTCTAAAGTAGTGTACTATATAGGGAATAGGGTTCTATAGGACTCTGGTCTAAAGTAGTGCACTATATAGGGAATAGGGTTCCATAGAGCTCTGGTCTAAAGTAGTGCACTATATAGGGAATAGGTTCTATAGGACTCTGGTCTAAAGTAGTGCACTATATAGGGAATAGGGTTCCATAGAGCTCTGGTCTAAAGTAGTGCACTCTAGGGAATAGGGTTCTATAGGACTCTGGTCTAAAGTAGTGCACTATATAGGGAATAGGGTTCTATAGGACTCTGTTCCTATATAGGGAATAGGGTTCTATAGGACTCTGGTCTAAAGTAGTGCACTATATAGGGAATAGAGTTCTATAGGGCTCTGGTCTAAAGTAGTGCACTATATAGGGAATAGGTTCCATAGGGCTCTGGACTAAAGTAGTGCACTATATAGGGAATAGGGTTCCATAGGGCTCTGGTCTAAAGTAGTGCACTATATAGGGAATAGGGTTCCATAGGGCTCTGGTCTAAAGTAGTGCACTATATAGGGAATAGGGTTCCATAGGACTCTGGTCTAAAGTAGTGCACTATATAGGGAATAGGGTTCCATAGGGCTCTGGTCTAAAGTAGTGCACTATATAGGGAATAGGGTTCCATAGGACTCTGGTCTAAAGTAGTGCACTATAGGGAATAGGGTTCCATAGGGCTCTGGTCTAAAGTAGTGCACTATATAGGAATAGGTTTCCATAGGGCTCTGGTCTAAAGTAGTGCACTATAGGGAATAGGGTTCCATAGGGCTCTGGTCTAAAGTAGTGCACTATATAGGGAATAGGGTTCCATAGGACTCTGGTCTAAAGTAGTGCACTACATAGGGAATAGGGTTCCATAGGGCTCTGGTCTAAAGTAGTGCACTACATAGGGAATAGGGTTCCATAGGGCTCTGGTCTAAAGTAGTGCACTATATAGGGAATAGTGTACCAAGGGTTCAGGTCTAAAGTAGTGCACTACATAGGGAATAGGGTTCTATAGGGCTCTGGTCTAAAGTAGTGCACTACATTGGGAATAGGGTTCCATAGGGCTCTGGTCTAAAGTAGTGCACTATATAGGGAATAGGGTTCCATAGGGCTCTGGTCTAAAGTAGTGCACTACATAGGGAATAGGGTTCTATAGGGCTCTGGTCTAAGTAGTGCACTACATAGGAATAGGGTTCCATAGGGCTCTGGTCTAAAATAGTGCACTACATAGGGAATAGGGTTCCATAGGGCTCTGGTCTAAAGTAGTGCACTATAGGGAATAGGGTTCCATAGGGCTCTGGTCTAAAGTAGTGCACTATATAGGGAATAGGGTTCTATAGGGCTCTGGTCTAAAGTAGTGTACTATATAGGAATAGGGTTCTATAGGACTCTGGTCTAAAGTAGTACTATATAGGGAATAGGGTTCCATAGAGCTCTGGTCTAAAGTAGTGCACTATAGGGAATAGGGTTCTATAGGACTCTGGTCTAAAGTAACTATATAGGAAATAGGGTTCCATAGAGCTCTGGTCACAAAGTAGTGCACTATATAGGGAATAGGGTTCTATAGGACTCTGGTCTAAAGTAGTGCACTATATAGGGAATGGGTTCTATAGGACTCTGGTCTAAAGTAGTGTACTATATAGGGGAATAGGGTTCTATAGGACTCTGGTCTAAAGTAGTGCACTATATGAGAACCAGAGTTCTATAGGGCTCTGGTCTAAAGTAGTGCACTATATAGGGAATAGGGTTCCATAGGGCTCTGGACTAAAGTAGTGCACTATATAGGGAATAGGGTTCCATAGGGCTCTGGTCTAAAGTAGTGCACTATATAGGGAATAGGGTTCCATAGGGCTCTGGTCTAAAGTAGTGCACTATATAGGGAATAGGGTTCCATAGGACTCTGGTCTAAAGTAGTGCACTATATAGGGAATAGGGTTCCATAGGGCTCTGGTCTAAAGTAGTGCACTATATAGGGAATAGGGTTCCATAGGACTCTGGTCTAAAGTAGTGCACTATATAGGGAATAGGGTTCCATAGGGCTCTGGTCTAAAGTAGTGCACTATATAGGGAATAGGTTTCCATAGGGCTCTGGTCTAAAGTAGTGCACTATATAGGGAATAGGGTTCCATAGGGCTCTGGTCTAAAGTAGTGCACTATATAGGGAATAGGGTTCCATAGGACTCTGGTCTAAAGTAGTGCACTATATAGGGAATAGGGTTCCATAGGGCTCTGGTCTAAAGCAGTGCACTATATAGGGAATAGGGTTCCATAGGGCTCTGGTCTAAAGCAGTGCACTATATAGGGAATAGGGTTCCATAGGGCTCTGGTCTAAAGTTGTGCACTATATAGGGAATAGGGTTCTATAGGGCTCTGGTCTAAAGTAGTGCACTATATAGGGAATAGGGTCCCATAGGGCTCTGGTCTAAAGTAGTGCACTATATAGGGAATAGGGTTCCATAGGACTCTGGTCTAAAGTAGTGCACTATATAGGGAATAGGGTTCTATAGGGCTCTGGTCTAAAGTAGTGCACTATATAGGGAATAGGGTTCTATAGGGCTCTGGTCTAAAGTAGTGCACTATATAGGGAATAGGGTTCTATAGGGCTCTGGTCTAAAGTAGTGCACTATATAGGGAATAGGGTTCCATAGGGCTCTGGTCTAAAGTAGTGTACTATATAGGGAATAGGGTTCCATATGGCTCTGGTCTAAAGTAGTGCACTATATAGGGAATAGGGTTCTATAGGGCTCTGGTCTAAAGTAGTGCACTATATAGGGAATAGGGTTCCATAGGGCTCTGGTCTAAAGTAGTGTACTATATAGGGAATAGGGTTCCATATGGCTCTGGTCTAAAGTAGTGCACTATATAGGGAATATGGTTCCATATGGCTCTGGTCTAAAGTAGTGCACTATATAGGGAATAGAGTTCTATAG
>NW_025746362.1:0-5000 GCF_021184085.1 Oncorhynchus gorbuscha
GTATTATAATAGAGATACTGTATATTATAATAGAGAGAGATACTGTAGTATTATAATAGAGATACTGTATATTATAATAGAGATACTGTATATTATAATAGAGATACTGTATATTATAATAGATATACTGTATATTATAATAGAGATACTGTATATTATAATAGAGATACTGTATATTATAATAGAGAGATACTGTAGTATTATAATAGAGATACTGTATATTATAATAGAGATACTGTAGTATTATAATAGAGATACTGTATATTATAATAGAGAGATACTGTAGTATTATAATAGAGATACTGTATATTATAATAGATATACTGTATATTATAATAGAGATACTGTATATTATAATAGAGATACTGTAGTATTATAATAGAGAGAGATAGTGTAGTATTATAACAGAGAAACAGCAATATTATAATAGAGATATTTTATATTATAATAGAGATACTGTATATTATAATAGAGATACTGTATATTATAATAGAGATACTGTATATTATAATAGAGATACTGTATATTATAATAGAGATACTGTAGTATTATAATAGAGATACTGTATATTATAATAGAGAGAGATACTGTAGTATTATAATAGAGATACTGTATATTATAATAGAGATACTGTATATTATAATAGAGATACTGTATATTATAATAGATATACTGTATATTATAATAGAGATACTGTATATTATAATAGAGATACTGTATATTATAATAGAGAGATACTGTAGTATTATAATAGAGATACTGTATATTATAATAGAGATACTGTAGTATTATAATAGAGATACTGTATATTATAATAGAGAGATACTGTAGTATTATAATAGAGATACTGTATATTATAATAGATATACTGTATATTATAATAGAGATACTGTATATTATAATAGAGATACTGTAGTATTATAATAGAGATACTGTATATTATAATAGAGAGATACTGTAGTATTATAATAGAGATACTGTATATTATAATAGAGATACTGTATATTATATTAGAGATGCATATATTATAATAGAGAAGTAAATGTGAATTAATTATCTTCCCACTCTCCTGCTGTGTTCTGATAGCCTGTGTAATATGCAGGCTCACTCTGCTCGTGGCTACAGAAAGGTTCAGAGGAGGATGGTCTCAGGAGGCTCCCTCCATCCTCTATCTTTCTGTCTCTTTCTCTTTCTCTTATCTCTCTTCCCCCACCTCTTCTCTCTTTCTCCCTGTATGTCTGTCTGTCTGTCTGTCTGTCTGTCTGTCTGTCTGTCTGTCTGTCTGTCTGTCTGTCTGTCTGTCTGTCTGTCTGTCTGTCTGTCGTCATTGTCTGTCTGTCTGTCTGTCTGTCTGTCTGTCTGTCTGTCTGTCTGTCTGTCTGTCTGTCTGTCTGTCTTTCTTTCTTTCTTTCTTTCTTTCTTTCTTTCTTTCTTTCTTTCTTTCTTTCTTTCTTTCTTTCTTTCTTTCTTTCTTTCTTTCTTTCTTTCTTTCTTTCTTTCTTTCTTTCTTTCTTTCTTTCTTTCTTTCTTACTTTCTTTATTTCTTTCTTTTTCCCTCTCCAATTCAATTCAATTCAAGGGCTTTATTGGCATGGGAAACATGTGTTAACATTGCCAAAGCAAGTGAGGTAGATAATATATAAAGTGAATATATATAAAGTGAAATAAACAATAAAAAATTAACAGTAAACATTACACATACAGAAGTTTCAAAACAATAAAGACATTACAGATGTCATATTATATATATATATATATATATATACAGTTTTTAACAATGTACAAATGGTAAAGGACACAAGATAAAATAACTAATCATAAATATGGGTTATTATTTACAATGGTGTGTTCTTCACTGGTTGCCCTTTTCTCGTGGCAACAGGTCACAAATCTTGCTGCTGTGATGGCACACTGTGGAATTTCACCAGTAGATATGGGAGTTTTTCAAATTGGATTTGTTTTTAAAATTCTTTGTGGATCTGTATAATCTGAGGGAAATATGTCTCTCTATGGTCATACATTGGGCAGGAGGTTAGGAAGTGCAGCTCAGTTTCCACCTCATTTTGTGGGCAGTGAGCACATAGCCTGTCTTTCTCTTGAGAGCTATGTCTGTCTAAGGCGGCCTTTCTCAATAGCAAGGCTATGCTCACTGAGTCTGTACATAGTCAAAGCTTTCCTTAATTTTGGGTCAGCCACAGTGGTCAGGTATTCTGCCACTGTGTACTCTCTGTTTAGGGCCAAATAGCATTCTAGTTTGCTGTTTTTTGTTAATTCTTTCCAATGTGTCAAGTAATTATCTTTTTTTTTCTCATGATTTGGTTGGGTCTAATTGTGCTGCTGTTCTGGGGCTCTGTAGGGTGTGTTTGTGTTTGTGAACAGAGCCCAGGCCCCAGCTTGCTTAGGGGACTCTTCTCCAGGTTCATCTCTCTGTAGGTGATGGCTTTGTTGTAGAAGGTTTGGGAATCGCTTCCTGTTAGGTGGTTATAGAATTTAACGGCTCTTTTCTGGATTTTGATAATTAGTGGTATCGGCCTAATTCTGCTCTGCATGCATTATTTGGTGTTCTACGTTGTAGACGGAGGATATTTTTGCAGAATTCTGCGTGCAGAGTCTCAATTTGGTGTTTGTCCCATTTTATGAAGTCTTGGTTGGTGAGCGGACCCCAGACCTCACAACCATAAAGGGCAATGGGCTCTATGACTGATTCAAGAATTTTTAGCCAAATCCTAATTTGTATGTTGAAATTTATGTTTCCTTTTGATGGCATAGAATGCCTTCAGGTCTCAGATCGTTCACAGCTTTGTGGAAGTTACCTGTGGCGCTGATGTTTAGGCCAAAGTATGTATAGTTTCTTGTGTGCTCTAGGGCAACAGTGTCTAGATGGAATTTGTATTTGTGGTCTGGTGACTGGACCTTTTTTTTTGGAACACCATTATTTTGGTCTTACTGAGATTTACTGTCAGGGCCCAGATCTGACAGAATCTGTGCATAAGGATCTAGGTGCTGCTGTAGGCCCTCCTTGGTTGGTGACAGAAGCACCAGATCATCAACAAACAGCAGACATTTGACTTGGATTCTAGTAGGGTGAGGCCGGGTGCTGCAGACTTGTCTAGTACCCCGCGCCAATTCGTTTATATATATGTTGAAGAGTGGGGGCTTAAGCTGCATCCCTGTCTAACCCCACGACCCCTGTGTGAAGAAATGTGTGTGTTTTCTGCCAATTTTAACCGCACACTTGTTGTTTGTGTACATGGATTTTAGAATGTCGTATGTTTTACCCCCAACACCACTTTCCATCAGTTTGTATAGCAGACCCTCATGCCAAATTGAGTCGAAGGCTTTTAGAAATCAACAAAGCATGAGAAGACTTTGCCTTTGTTTTGGTTTGTTTGGTTGTCAATTAGGGTGTGCAGGGTGAATACATGGTCTGTTGTACGGTAATTTGGTAAAAAGCCAATTTGACATTGGCTCAGTACATTGTTATCATTGAGGAAATGTACGAGTCTGCTGTTAAATGATAATGCAGAGGATTTTCCCAAGGTTACTGTTGACGCATATTCCACGGTAGTTATTGGGGTCCAATTTGTCTCCACTTTTGTGGATTGGGGTGATCAGTCCTTGGTTCCAAATATTGGGGCTAAGGATGATGTTAAGATTTTTAGTATAGCCAATTGGAATTTGTTGTCTGTATATTTGATCATTTTATTGAGGATACCATCAACACCACAGGCCTTTTGGGTTGGAGGGTTTTGATTTTGTCCTGTAGTTCATTCAATGTAATTGGAGAATCCAGTAGGTTCTGGTCGTCTTTAATAGTTGATTTTAAGATCTGTATTTGATCATGTATATCTTTTTGCTCTTTATTCTTTGTTATAGAGCTCTCTCTCTCTCTCTCTCTCTCTCTCTCTCTCTCTCTCTCTCTCTCTCTCTCTCTCTCTCTCTCTCTCTCTCTCTCTCTCTCTCTCTCTCTCTCTCTCTCTCTCTCTCTCTCTCTCTCTCTCTCTCTCTCTCTCTCTCTCTCTCTCTCTCTCTCTCTCTCTCTCTCTCTCTCTCTCCTTCTTTCTCTCTCAATTCAATTCAAATGCTTTTTGGCATATGCCAAAGCATACTTGAGCAATTAAGTGATGAATTTACAATATTAACATATTAACATAATTAAAATAATAATAATAACAAGATTGTCAAGGGGATTATTCTCTTTCTCAGGATCATCAGCGGAGAAATCAGCGGAGACCTCAGAAAAAAAGTGTAAACCTCCACAAGTCTGGTTGATCCTTGGGGAGCAATTTACAAACACCTGAAGGTATCACGTTCATCTATACAAACAATAGTACGCAAGTATAAACACCATGGGACCACGCAGCCGTCATACCGCTCAGGAAGGAGACGCGTTCTGTCTCCTAGAGATGAACGTTTTTGGTGTGAAAAGTGCAAATCAATCTTAGAACAACAGCAAAGGACCTTGTGAAGATGCTGGAGGAAACAGATACAAAAGTTTGTATATCCACAGTAAGCAGAGTCTTATATCGACATAACCTGAAAGGCCACTCAGCAAGGAAGAAGCCACTGCTCCAAAACCACCGTAAAAAGCCAGACTACAGTTTGCAGCTGCATGACTTCCACTGGATGTCATAAGGTGAATGCACCAATTTGTAAGTCGCTCTGGATAAGAGCATCTGCTAAATGACTTAAATGTAATGTTAAATGTAAATGGGACAAAGATCATACTTTTTGGAGAAGTGTCCTCTGGTTTGATGAAACAAAAATAGAACTGTTGGCCATGTTATGTTTGGAGGAAAAGGGGGATGCTTGCAAGCCGAAGAACACCATCCCAACCGTGAATCACTGGGATGGCAGCATCATGTTGTGGGGTGCTTTGCTGCAGGAGGGACTGGTGCACTTCACAAAATAGATGGCTTCATGAGGTAGGAAAATTCTGTGGATATATTGAAGCAACATCACAAAACATCAGTCAGGAAGCAAAAGTGGCTTAAGGACAA
>NW_025746362.1:7500-30000 GCF_021184085.1 Oncorhynchus gorbuscha
AACATATACAGGATGCTACCCTCTACAACATAACCTTCACTCCAAATCAAAACTCAAAACCTACAACCTGATTTTGGACGGAATTACGGAATCACCTGGAAGGCTTACAACTACCAAAGAGTATTATTCCAACGCTGTACAGCAAATGTTCTAGAAAACAACAGAAACCTGAAAACACCATCCAACCAGGAACTGAGTGAGTAATGTTTTGTCTGAAGCTATATTTTACTTCCAAAAGCCAAGAAGAAAAATACATTACATGACTTTATAAGGACTGAATGCTAAATTAAGGCTGCCAAGCTTGATACAACCTCAATTAGCACTAACGTGTCAAGTGAGAGGTGTCAAAGCCCTTTAGCCCAACAATGGCAGGAGAGACGAACAGTCTACTCCAAACAAATGGAGAGGCCTTAGAAGCTGCCTCCCGCTGTTCAGAGGTACCCTGTGTATGTAAAGAATGATAAGGCAAGAAAAGATCACAAAATGAAGCTCCTTATGGAAAATCAAGAGACACTTTTTGCTGACTATTCTAAAAAGGGGAACATCAGCAACCTCATCTTCCCACAGACCATCCCCTGGCATGGCACAGGGCTATATTAACACACTACCCCTCTGTTAAGAGGAGGGTGTTGAGGGGTGGAAACTCAGGATACTAGACAACGAGGACTCTGAGTCAGCTAATATACATCTCTATAAGTCTGGAACAGTATTCGTACAGGGCAACCCCAAACAGTTTCAGCTGGACTTTCACCTAATCAAAGAATTAGCTCAGCAGGAGAAGCTCTTCCCTGAGAAAGATACTCCCACCACGAGTGGGTCAGACCAGACCTCTTCATTATATAACCCCAAAGATGAGCAACCCCCAGTGGAAAGTCAACCTCCCAGCACAGAGTACTACCCCCTCATTGAAATGAAGGATAAAATGACCCAGCTGGAGGCAAGGCAGGTGGAGCTGGAACAGCAGGTGATTATACTCCAGTCAACACAGATCCAGACAACAGTCCAGCACAACAACACCCCCTTAACCAGACCCAGACAACAGTCCAGCACAACAACACCCCTTAACCAGACCCAGAGAGCTGGAGGTGGAGAGAGACATATCTGCACTCCGGACTGCGGTGAGACAACTTCAACAATATAAAAAGCAAGAGCAGGAGAAGAACAGAGCGCTAGAGGAGATGATCAGACTGCTGCTGGAGGGGGTGGGGGAGGATGGCGTGTGACAAAGAACAACCCACTAGAGAGGAGGCCACTAGCAGACACACAGAGAGGAGGCCAGCAGAACAGCCCCCTCAGCTCCAGACAAAAGTCTCAACACCACAGCAGAACAGTCCACCCCAGACCCTGACCATAGCATCGACACCACAGCAGAACAGTCCACCCCAGACCCTGACCATAGCATCGACACCACAGCAGAACAGTCCACCCCAGACCCTGACCATAGCATCGACACCACAGCAGAACAGTCCACCCCAGACCCTGACCATAGCATCGACACCACAGCAGAACAGTCCACCCCAGACCTGACCATAGCATCGACACCACAGCAGAACAGTCCACCCCAGACCCTGACCATAGCATCGACACCACAGCAGAACAGTCCACCCCAGACCCTGACCATAGCATCGACACCACAGCAGAACAGTCCACCCCAGACCCTGACCATAGCATCGACACCACAGCAGAACAGTCCACCCCAGACTCTGACCATAGCATCGACACCACAGCAGAACAGTCCACCCCAGACCCTGACCATAGCATGGACACCACAGCAGAACAGTCCACCCCAGACCCTGACCATAGCATCGACACCACAGCAGAACAGTCCACCCCAGACCCTGACCATAGCATCGACACCACAGCAGAACAGTCCACCCCAGACCCTGACCATAGCATCGACACCACAGCAGAACAGTCCACCCCAGACCCTGACCATAGCATCGACACCACAGCAGAACAGTCCACCCCAGACCCTGACCATAGCATCGACACCACAGCAGAACAGTCCACCCCAGACCCTGACCATAGCATCGACACCACAGCAGAACAGACAAATGAAGAACGTCAAGCCCAGGAGATCTCACCCCCTCTGAGCACCCCCCCTGTCAGCCACCCTGGTAGCCCTCCTGACAACCCCTCCACACCCACTGAGGACATACACAAGACACAGATGGTACTCCTTATGGACTCAAATGGGAAATATATACAAGAATTGAAATTGAGAGAAAAAGAGAGACAGAGAATGAGAGAGAGAGAGACAGAGAGACAGAGACTAGCGACATGTGAGACAGCACTTCTCTTCATCACATTGAGATCCCACAGCACCAGTCTCTGTCGGCTTCCTGTAACACCATGCCTGTGTCTCTGCAGCCCCAAAACCCACTAATCTATCACACATCAGCTGCAATCAACTCATATTCTTTATCCCATCCTGATTATGTTCAGATCAATACGTCTGATGAAACCTTGTACTCACTACCCATGATCCAGCTGACGTTTGTACAGAATACAATAAAAGCAATCACTGAGGTGAAATCTGTGTGTAATTCCTAACCTCTCTCTCTCTCTCTCTCTCCTCTCTCTCTCTCTCTCTCTCTCTCTCTCTCTCTCTCTCTCTCTCTCTCTCTCTCTCTCTCCCTCTCTCTCTCTCTCTCTCTCTCTCTCTCTCTCTCTCTCTCTCTCTCTCTCTCTCTCTCTCTCTCTCTCTCTCTCTCTCTCTCTCTCTCTCTCTCTCTCTCTCTCTCTCTCTCTCTCACACACACACACACACACACACACACACACACACACACTTTTAATAATGGACATGCCTCTGACGCTAGGGAGAGATAGTGGTGCATTGATTTTGTTGATGAAACTTCATCCAGGACCTCAGTCCTCTCCTGTTAGTCTTGTGTCTATGTTTGTTAAGGTGAAACTCCATCCAGGACCCCAGTCCTCTCCTGTTAGTCTCGTGTCTATGTTTGTTAAGCTGAAACTCCATCCAGGACCTCAGTCCTCTCCTGTGTTTAGACATTGAGTGGTCTGATGAATCCACTGTGGAGAGTAAGAACAGACAGTGGGTTGGTTAGGCTGATGTGATATAGTACATTAATGTGTGTGTATGAAAAGTGGCTCCAAAATGATTGAATAATGATGAGTGAGAAAGTTACAGAGGGTCAAAGATCATACCCCCAAGTTGTTCTAACCTTTCACCTTTACCAAATAACAGGGGAGGGTAAGCATGTCTTGGGGGTTTGATCTATGACCCCCCCAGTAACTTTCTCACTCATCATTATTCCTGATTCATTCAGGGTTATCTGTAATCATGGTAGGATCCACATGAATGTAGAAGTGTTTAGAAACATATTCTATTATTATTTACAACAGAAGTGACCGAAGTATCACAGTACATTATTGACCATGTATTTCTACTGGGCACAAAGTCATCTGAAACACAACCAAAACCAAAGGCAAATGAATTAAATGTGTTTCTAGTCACATGCTTGATATAGTCATTGCGTGCTAGGAATATGGGACCAATACTAAACTTTTTATTACTTTATTTATAAGAAGCTTTAGGGGTGTCAATCATTTTGACCCCTACCTATTTGAGAAGAAAAAAAAATATATTACTTGTTAAACAAAATCTAGTTTTCTGGGCAATTATATTATAATACAATAATATAATTATAAGCATACCATTTAGCTCAGTAATTAGAATTATTTTATACAGTCATTATTTCTCATCTTTATCAAGGGTGTTAATCATTTCAGACCCCACTGTATGTATTTCGTCATGAGTGTGTGTGTGTCTTCTGTGTATGAATTTGGCCATGAAAGTGTGTGTGTGTTTGTATTCTATTGTGTTCTTTCATATGAGAAATGTTTTATCTGGGAATAAATGTCAGAGATCTATTTGAGTGCCCCTCCTGGCAGCGTGTCCCCCGGATGTGTGGTGGGTCTATACACTATTCATGGGGTGTAAAGAGGACTGGTGGGAGGAAAATGGACTCATTATTTTCAGCCAGTAACATTGGTCACGTGGCGTGTGTGTGTGTGTGTGTGTGTGTGTGTGTGTGTGTGTGTGTGTGTGTGTGTGTGTGTGTGTGTGTGTGTGTGTGTGTGTGTGTGTGTGTGTGTGTGTGTGTGTGTGTGTGTGTGTGTGTGTGTGTGTGTGTGTGTGTGTGTGTGTGTGTGTGTGTGTGTGTGTGTGTGTGTGTGTAGTAATGTCTTTGTGAGGACACATACACAGAGTTACTTTGTGAACATACAGTATTATGTAGAGAACAATATATATTGTGTGTGTAAAAAAAGATAATTGTACAATTTCAATTTACTAGAATGATGTTGCTCATGTCTTCAAACCACATAGTATCACAGGTATACCTGGAGCCCTGCTACTCATCACCTCCCCAAAAAACCTTGTAGCCCAATGGACTCCTCTTTTCAGTTCACTGCAGCTAGCGACTGGAACGAGCTGAAAAACCACTCAGACTGGACCGTTTATCTCCATCACTACATTTGAAGACTCAATCATGGACACTCTTACTGACACTTGTGGCTGCTTCAGGTGCTGTATTGTTGTCTCTACCCTTTTGCCCTTTGTGCTGTTGTCTGTTGTGACCAACAACATTTGTACCGTGTCTGTGCTGCCATGTTGTTGTCAAGTTGTGTTGCTGCCGTGTTGTTGTCATGTTGTGTTTCCCCCTTTCCCCCTTCTGATGACCAGGTGGCGAATCGCATCTCTGCATGTCTGGCAGACATATCAGTGTGGATGACGGATCACCACCTCAAACTGAACTTCGGCAAGACGGAGCTGCTCTTCCTCCCGGAGAAGGACTGCCCGTTCCATGATCTCGCCATCACGGTTGACAACTCCATTGTGTCCTCCTCCCAGAGCGCTAAGAACCTTGGCGTGATCCTGGACAACACCCTGTCGTTCTCAACTAACATCAAGGCGGTGGCCCGTTCCTGTAGGTTCATGCTCTACAACATCCGCAGAGTACGACCCTGCCTCACACAGGAAGCGGCGCAGGTCCTAATCCAGGCACTTGTCATCTCCCGTCTGGATTACTGCAACCGCTGTTGGCTGGGCTCCTGCCTGTGCCATTAAACCCCTACAACTCATCCAGAACACCGCAGCCCGTCTAGTGTTCAACCTTCCCAAGTTCTCACGTCACCCCGCTCCTCCGCTCTCCACTGGCTTCCAGTTGAAGCTCGCATCCGCTACAAGACCATGGTGCTTGCCTACGGAGCTGTGAGGGGAACGGCACCTCAGTACCTCCAGGCTCTGATCAGGCCCTACACCCAAATAAGGGCACTGCGTTCATCCACCTCTGGCCTGCTCGCCTCCCTACCACTGAGGAAGTACAGTTCCTGCTCAGCCCAGTCAAAACTGTTCGCTGCTCTGGCTCCCCAATGGTGGAACAAACTCCCTCACGACGCCAGGACAGCGGGAGTCAATCACCACCTTCCGGAGACACCTGAAACCCCACCTCTTTAAGGAATACCTAGGATAGGATAAAGTAATCCTTCTCACCCCCCTTTAAAATATTTAGATGCACTATTGTAAAGTGGTTGTTCCACTGGATGTCATAAGGTGAATGCACCAATTTGTAAGTCGCTCTGGATAAGAGCGTCTGCTAAATGACTTAAATGTAAATTTAAATGTAAATGTGTTGCTGCCGTGTTGTTGTCAAGTTGTGTTGCTGCCGTGTTGTTGTCATGTTGTGTTGCTACCGTGTAATTGTCATGTTGTGTTGCTACCGTGTTGTTGTCATTTTGTGTTGCTGCCATGTTGTTGTCATGTTATGTTGCTAACGTGTTGTTGTCAAGTTGTGTTGCTGCCATGTTGTTGTCATGTTGTGTTGCTACCATGTTGTTGTCAAGTTGTGTTGCTGCCATGTTGTTGTCATGTTGTGTTGCTACCGTGTTGTTGTCATGTTGTGTTGCTACCGTGTTGTTGTCATGTTGTGTTGCTACCGTGTTGTTGTCATGTTGTGTTGCTGCCATGTTGTTGTCATGTTGTGTTGCTAACGTGTTGTTGTCAAGTTGTGTTGCTGCCATGTTGTTGTCATGTTGTGTTGCTGCCGTGTTGTTGTCAAGTTGTGTTGCTGCCGTGTTGTTGTCATGTTGTGTTGCTACCGTGTTGTTGTCATGTTGTGTTGCTGCCGTGTTGTTGTCATGTTGTGTTGCTGCCATGTTGTTGTCATTAGTTGTTGTCATGTTGTGTTGCTACCATGCTGTGTTGTCATGTTGTGTTGCTACCGTGTTGTTGTCATGTTGTGTTTACTACCGTGTTGTTGTCATGTTGTCTTGCTACCGTGTTGTTGTCATGTTGTGTTTGCTGCCGTGTTGTTGTCATTAGTTGTTGTCATGTTGTGTTGCTACCATGCTGTGTTGTCATGCTGTGTTGCTACCGTTGTTGTTGTCGTCATGTTGTGTTGCTGCCATGTTGTTGTCATTAGTTGTTGTCATGTTGTGTTGCTACCATGCTGTGTTGTCATGTTGTGTTGCTACCGTGTTGTTGTCATGTTGTGTTACTACCGTGTTGTTGTCATGTTGTCTTGCTACCGTGTTGTTGTCATGTTGTGTTACTACCATGTTGTTGTCATGTTGTGTTGCTACCGTGTTGTTGTCATGTTGTGTTGCTACCGTGTTGTCATCATGTTGTGTTGCTACCGTGTTGTTGTCATGTTGTGTTGCTACCATGTTGTTGTTGTCATGTTGTGTTGCTACCGTGTTGTTGTCAAGTTGTGTTGCTGCCATGTTGTTGTCATGTTGTGTTGCTACCGTGTTGTTGTCATTAGTTGCTGTCATGCTGTGTTGTTGTCTTAGGTCTCTCTATATGTAGTGTTGTGGTGTCTCTCTTGTAGTGTTGTGTGTTTTGTCCTATATTTTTATTTTGAATCCCAGCCCCCGGCCTCACAGGAGGCATTTTTCCTTTTGGTAGGCCGTCATTGTAAATCAGAATGTGTTCTTAATGGACTTGCCCAGTTAAATTACGTTTAAATCAAACATATAAATACAACTGTGACCCCCCAAACCTGACCACTCCTCACATCTGTCTGTCCTTATAGTCACCAGGTGCTGTCCCCTCCCTCTTCCTCCCTCTTCCTCCCTTTTCCCCTCCCCTCTGACCCTCTCCTTCAGACAACATTGTCCCACTAAACAATGGAGTCATTGTTACCTCAAGGTGGCTTTATTATGAGGGGTGTTCAGTGGGCCCTGCAGAGGTGACCCTGACAGTGTAAACACCCCCCCTTCACCCCCACCTCTCTTCTCCCACCCTGACAGTGTAAACACCCCCCCTTCACCCCCACCTCTCTTCTCCTACCCTGACAGTGAATACACTCCCCCTGCAGACCCCTCCACCCCCACCTCTCTTCTCCTACCCTGACAGTGAATACACTCCCCCTTCACCCCCACCTCTCTTCTCCCACCCTGACAGTGAATACACTCCCCCTCCACCCCCACCTCTCTTCTCCCACCCTGACAGTGAATACACTCCCCCTCCACCCCCACCTCTCTTCTCCCACCCTGACAGTGAATACACCCCCTCCACCCCCACCTCTCTTCTCCCACCCTGACAGTGAATACACTCCCCTCCCCCCCCACCTCTCTTCTCCCACCCTGACAGTGAATACACTCCCCTTCCACCCCCCACCTCTCTTCTCCTACCCTGACAGTGAATACACTCCCCCTCCATCCCCACCTCTCTTCTCCCACCCTGACAGTGAATACACCCCCTCCACCCCCACCTCTCTTCTCCCACCCTGACAGTGAATACACTCCCCCTGCAGACCCCTCCACCCCCACCTCTCTCCTCCCATCCTGACAGTGAATACACTCCCCCTGCAGACCCCTCCACCCCCACCTCTCTTCTCCCACCCTAACAGTGAATACACCCCCTCCACCCCCACCTCTCTTCTCCCACCCTGACAGTGAATACACTTCCCCCCCTCCACCCCCACCTCTCTTCTCCCACCCTGACAGTGAATACACCCCCTCCACCCCCACCTCTCTTCTCCCACCCTGACAGTGAATACACTCCCCCTGCAGACCCCCTCCACCCCCACCTCTCTTCTCCCACCCTGACAGTGAATACACCCCCCTTCACCCCCACCTCTCTTCTCCCACCCTGACAGTGAATACACCCCCCTCCACCCCCACCTCTCTTCTCCCACCCTGACAGTGAATACACCCCCCTCCACCCCCACCTCTCTTCTCCCACCCTGACAGTGAATACACTCCCCTCCACCCCCTCCACCCCCACCTCTCTTCTCCCACCCTGACAGGGAATACACTCCCCCTCCACCCCCTCCACCCCCACCTCTCTTCTCCCACCATGACAGTGAATACGAGTGAGTGTGAGAGTGAGCGCGAGAGCGAGCGAGACAGAGAGAGAGAGAGAGGGAGAGAGACTCAAATCTACCAAATCCCATGCAGACTTCCAAACCAGGTCACCCACAATTTCCCCTTTCTCCAAATCTCTCTCTCTCTCAATTCAATTATTTCAATTTTTTTCTCTCTCACTACCTCTCTCTACCTCCCTCTCTATGTGTCTCTCTTTCTCTCCCTCTCTCTATTCAATTATTTCAATTTTTCTCTCTCTCACTACCTCTCTCTACCTCCCTCTCTGTGTCTCTCTTTCTCTCCCTCTCTCAATTCAATTATTTCCATTTTTCTCTCTCTCACTACCTCTCTCTACCTCCCTCTCTACATTTACATTACATTTAGGTCATTTAGCAGACACTCTTATCCAGAGCGACTTACAAATCTATGTGTCTCTCTTTCTCTCCCTCTCTCAATTCAATTATTTCCATTTTTCTCTCTCTCACTACCTCTCTCTACCTCCCTCTCTATGTGTCTCTCTTTCTCTCCCCAACTGACACTCAGACAGACCTATAGCAAGCCATCTTAAGCCCCGGTGCAGGTGCAGGGCCTAGGAGGACTAAATGTATTACAATGGGAGCCCAGAATAACACTGTTACAATAGAATGACTGTTGTGCATAATAGGTCAAGAGAAGCTGTTAACAAAGCAGGACACAGAATGAAGATCTGTCTGTTGGGCTCAGTTAGAGTGCAACTTCCAATGAACTTAAAGGGCGGCAGGTAGCCTAGCAGTTAGAGCGTTGGGTCAGTAACTGAAAGGTCGCAAGCTCGACTCCCCGAGTTGATGTGCCCTTGAGCAAGGCACTTACAGTTAATGTCGGAAGTTTACATACACCTGAGGCAAATACATTTAAACTCCGTTTTTCACAATTCCTGACATTTAATCCTAGTACAAATTCCCTGTCTTAGGTCAGTTAGGATCACCACTTTATTTTAAGAATGTGAAATGTCAGAATAATAGTAGAGAGAATGATTTATTTCAGCTTTTATTTCTTTCATCACATTCCCAGTGGGTCAGGAGTTTACATACACTCAATTAGTATTTGGTAGCATTGCCTTGAAATTGTTTAACTTGGGTCAAACGTTTCGGGTAGCCTTCCATAAGATTCCGCCAATAATAATTGGATGAATTTTGGCCCATTCCTCCTGACAGAGCTGGTGTAACTGAGTCAGGTTTGTAGGCCTCCTTGCTCGCACACGCTTTTCAGTTGTGCCCACAAATTTTCTATAGGATTGAGGTCAGGGCTTTGGGATGGCCACTCCAATACATTGACTTTGTTGTCCTTAAGCCATTTTGCCACAACTTTGGAAGTATGCTTGGGGTCATTGTCCATTTGGAAGACCCATTTGCGACCAAGCTTTAACTTCCTGACTGATGTCTTGAGATGTTTCTTCAATATAGCCATATCATTTTCCTACCTCATGTTGCCATCTATTTTGTGAAGTGCACCAGTCCTTCCTGCAGCAAAGCACCCCCACAACATGATTCTGCCACCCCCGTGTTTCATGGTTGGGAAGGTGTTCTTCGGCTAGCAAGCCTCCCCCCCCCTTTTCCTCCAAACATAATGATGCTCATTATGGCCAAACAGTTCTATTTTTGTTTCATCAGACCAGAGGACATTTCTTCAAAAGGTATGATCTTTGTCCCCATGTGCAGTTGCAAACCATAGTCTGGCTTTTTTATGGCAGTTTTGGAGCAGTGGCTTCTTCCTTGCTGAGCGGCCTTTCAGGTTATGTCGATATAGGACTCGTTTTACTGTGGATATAGATACTTTTGTACCTGTTTCCTCCAGCATCTTCACAAGGTCCTTTGCTGTTGTTCTGGGATCGATTTGCACTTTTCGCACCAAAGTACGTTCATCTCTAGGAGACAGAACGAGTCTCCTTCCTGAGCAGTATGACGGCTGCGTGGTCCCATGGTGTTTATACTTGCGTACTATTGTTTGTACAGATGAATGTGGTACCTTCAGGTGTTCGGACATTGCTCCCAAGGATGAACCAGACTTGTGGAGGTCTACAGTATTTTTTCTGAGGTCTTGGCTGATTTCTTTAGATTTTCCCATGATGTCAAGCAAAGAGGCACTGAGTTTGAAGGTAGGCCTTGAAATACATCCACAGGTACACCTCCAATTGACTCATATGATATCAATTAGCCTATCAGAAGCTTCTACAGCCATGACATAATTTTCGGGAATTTTCCAAGCTGTTTAAAGGCACAGTCAACTTAGTGTATGTACACTTCTGACCCTCTGGTATTGTGATACAGTGAATTCTAAGTGAAAAAGTACTTGTGTCATGCACACAGTAGATAATAATAATAATATATGCCATTTAGCAGACGCTTTTATCCAAAGCGACTTACAGTCATGTGTGCATACATTCTACGTATGGGTGGTCCCGGGGATCGAACCCACTACCCTGGCGTTACAAGCGCCATGCTCTACCAACTGAGCTACAGAAGGACCATGTCCTATCTCACTTGGCCCAAACTATAGTTTGTTAACACCACATTTGTGGAGTGGTTGAAAAACAACTCCAACCTAAGTGTATGTAAACTTCCCACTTCAACTATAAATATCTCCAGGGTTGATAATGGCAGATACTGGTCATGACCCCACTCACCGAGGGTGGGGATATGCAAAAATACATGTGTTTTAATTCATACACACATATGAATACACATTTGAAGTAGCACAAATATAAGCACCCACCAAATGATTGACTTCTGTATATTCTACATTGGTCTTAACTCCTCCTAACCAGGGTTTCTGTGTTAACCTCTGCAGTGGTCTTAACTCCTCCTAACCAGGGTGTCTGTATATTCTACAGTGGTCTTAACTCCTCCTAACCAGGGTTTCTGTGTTAACCTCTACAGTGGTCTTAACTCCTCCTAACCAGGGTGTCTGTATATTCTACAGTGGTCTTAACTCCTCCTAACCAGGGTTTCTGTGTTAACCTCTACAGTGGTCTTAACTCCTCCTAACCAGGGTGTCTGTATATTCTACAGTGGTCTTAACTCCTCCTAACCAGGGTTTCTGTGTTAACCTCTGCAGTGGTCTTAACTCCTCCTAACCAGGGTTTCTGTGTTAACCTCTGCAGTGGTCTTAACTCCTCCTAACCAGGGTTTCTGTGTTAACCTCTGCAGTGGTCTTAACTCCTCCTAACCAGGGTTTCTGTGTTAACCTCTACAGTGGTCTTAACTCCTCCTAACCAGGGTGTCTGTATATTCTACAGTGGTCTTAACTCCTCCTAACCAGGGTGTCTGTATATTCTACAGTGGTCTTAACTCCTCCTAAACAGGGTTTCTGTGTTAACCTCTACAGTGGTCTTAACTCCTCCTAACCAGGGTGTCTGTATATTCTACAGTGGTCTTAACTCCTCCTAACCAGGGTTTCTGTGTTAACCTCTGCAGTGGTCTTAACTCCTCCTAACCAGGGTTTCTGTGTTAACCTCTGCAGTGGTCTTAACTCCTCCTAACCAGGGTTTCTGTGTTAACCTCTGCAGTGGTCTTAACTCCTCCTAACCAGGGTTTCTGTGTTAACCTCTGCAGTGGTCTTAACTCCTCCTAACCAGGGTGTCTGTATATTCTACAGTGGTCTTAACTCCTCCTAACCAGGGTTTCTGTGTTAACCTCTGCAGTGGTCTTAACTCCTCCTAACCAGGGTGTCTGTATATTCTACAGTGGTCTTAACTCCTCCTAACCAGGGTTTCTGTGTTAACCTCTACAGTGGTCTTAACTCCTCCTAACCAGGGTTTCTGTGTTAACCTCTACAGTGGTCTTAACTCCTCCTAACCAGGGTGTCTGTATATTCTACAGTGGTCTTAACTCCTCCTAACCAGGGTGTCTGTATATTCTACAGTGGTCTTAACTCCTCCTAACCAGGGTTTCTGTGTTAACCTCTACAGTGGTCTTAACTCCTCCTAACCAGGGTTTCTGTGTTAACCTCTACAGTGGTCTTAACTCCTCCTAACCAGGGTGTCTGTATATTCTACAGTGGTCTTAACTCCTCCTAACCAGGGTTTCTGTGTTAACCTCTACAGTGGTCTTAACTCCTCCTAACCAGGGTGTCTGTATATTCTACAGTGGTCTTAACTCCTCCTAACCAGGGTTTCTGTGTCAACCTCTACAGTGGTCTGAACCGTGAGGTGGAGTAGTTCTTACTATAATTCATATGCTTCTCATGGAATGTCTCAAAGCTACAGTTGTCTCTATCAACGTGTCCCTCTGTAACGTCTGTGTGTGTGGGGGTGTAGATGGAGGACCAGTCTGTCCATCGCCGCCAGTGCATGCCAAGGTATCATCTTACAACACACTGCAGACAGTCTGTGTGTGTTTGTGTGCATGTGTGTGTGTGTGTGTGTGTGTGTGTGTGTGTGTGTGTGTGTGTGTGTGTGTGTGTGTGTGTGTGTGTGTGTGTGTGTGTGTGTGTGTGTGTGTGTGTGTGTGTGTGTGTGTGTGTGTGTGTGTGTGTGTGTGTGTGTGTGTGTGTGGAGTGTGTGTGTGATGGTGGTTGGTAGGGTAACAGAGTGACCATTGTAAAGCTGCATGAAGTTAAGAGAAGGGGGCTTTGACTTACTTCCTGGAAAGACATGTAGACTGTCTACACAGGCAGAGCCTATATACCTTAGAACAGTTGTTCTATCTCTACTCCTACTGCGCTCAGCAGCTCTTTGGTTACATTATGTCGTCCCCAGTCAGAATGAATCTGTCTTATTGTGATCGTCCCCAGTCAGAATGAATCTGTCTTATTGTGATCGTTCCCAGTCAGAATGAATCTGTCTTATTGTGATCGTCCCCAGTCAGAATGAATCTGTCTTATTGTGATCGTCCCCAGTCAGAATGAATCTGTCTTATTGTGATCGTCCCCAGTCAGAATGAATCTGTCTTATTGTGATCGTCCCCAGTCAGAATGAATCTGTCTTATTGTGATCGTCCCCAGTCAGAATGAATCTGTCTTATTGTGATCGTCCCCAGTCAGAATGAATCTGTCTTATTGTGATCGTCCCCAGTCAGAATGAATCTATCTTATTGTGATCGTCCCCAGTCAGAATGAATCTGTCTTATTGTGATCGTCCCCAGTCAGAATGAATCTGTCTTATTGTGATCGTCCCCAGTCAGAATGAATCTGTCTTATTGTGATCGTCCCCAGTCAGAATGAATCTGTCTAGTCAGAATGAATCTGTCTTATTGTGATCGTCCCCAGTCAGAATGAATCTGTCTCATTGAAATCGAGTCAAAAGAGCAATAAAAATTATTGAAAAAAATAAATAAAGCACATGGTATAATTACTGATGACTGAATCAAATGAATGTAATTATCTTACACTGTACGAGCAGGGCTTATAGCAGAGGAGCACGCTCTCCTACTGATACACACACCTTGATGCAGACACACACACACACACACACACACACACACACACACACACACACACACACACACACACACACACACACACACACACACACACACACACACACACACACACACACACACACACACACACACACACACACACACACACACACACACACACACATGTAAACACACACACATACGTACACACACACGTACACACACACGTACACACACACACACACATACAAACACACACGTAAACGCACGCACGCACACACACGTAAACACACGCACGCACGCACGCACGCACACGCACGTACACACACACACACACACACACACACACACACACACACACACACACACACACACACACACACACACACACACACACACACACACACACACACACACACACACACACACACACACACACACACACACACACACACACAGACAGACACACACACGCACACGCGCACACACACAAATCCTCAACCAATGTGAAACAAGGCCAAACGTCTCCCACAGCCCAGGTAATATTAAAGCTCTAAAACGAAACCTCAATTTCAACGCAATTTCCTTCAAAATTACCCTTTGAAGTCTTTCTGCTATTTCCATTTTCTCTTTCTCTCCTTTCTCCTGCGCCAAAGAACAGTGTCCACGGCATAGAAAATCACAAGGGGAAATGACCTTAATGCTGCCAACAGCCTGTAATCTGTGTGCTGAGCGCCTGGTCGAGCCGTGGGGTTAAGTGGCCGAGGTGGCGGGCCATTTCAGGCGCTGCACAGCGGGCTGTTTGATGTTTCTGACTGCTCACCTTGATGGAGTGTCTGTTTCTCCTCAGGGTTCTCTCTCTGAGTACCGCTAACGTTAGAACCTGTCTTGTTCTTCTGTCTCTGTTCTGTTCCACCTAGAACCTGGCGTCTTGATCCACATGCCTCATAGCTGGGAGGAAGACAAAACAGAGGGCTGAAAGGCAGGATATTCATACAGTAGTTTGGTTCTGACGGCTCAGCTAGTTGGAACACAGAGCTTGCTATATGAGGGTGTGATTCCAGTATGGGCCACGTGTACTGAATGGAGTTTTAGATGATGGCTCAGCTAGTTGGAACACAGAGCTTGCTATATGAGGGTTTGATTCCAGTATGGGCCACGTGTACTGAATGGAGTTTTAGATGATGGCTCAGATGAGTTGGAACACAGAGCTTGCTATATGAGGGTATTGATTCCAGTATGGGCCACGTGTACTGAATGGAGTTTTAGATGATGGCTCAGCTAGTTGGAACACAGAGCTTGCTATATGAGGGTTTGATTCCAGTATGGGCCACGTGTACTGAATGGAGTTTTAGATGATGGCTCAGCTAGTTGGAACACAGAGCTTGCTATATGAGGGTTTGATTCCAGTATGGGCCACGTGTACTGAATGGAGTTTTAGATGATGGCTAAGTGAAGGATGATGTTACTGTCATTATTACAGTTGAAATGAATTACGGTATTACACATCCAACAATTCTCACAGTCTCACTGTAGAATTAGACGTTCATCCACGTTGTCCAAACGTCATTCATTGAAAGGTTAAGTTTAGACACTCATTCTGAATTAAGGTAAGGGTTAAGTTTAGACACTCATTCTAAATTAAGGTAAGGGTTAAGTTTAGACACTCATTCTAAATTAAGGTAAGGGTTAAGTTTAGACACTCATTCTGAATTAAGGTAAGGGTTAAGTTTAGACACTCATTCTAAATTAAGGTAAGGGTTAAGTTTAGACACTCATTCTAAATTAAGGTAAGGGTTAAGTTTAGACACTCATTCTGAATTAAGGTAAGGGTTAAGTTTAGACACTCATTCTGAATTAAGGTAAGGGTTAAGTTTAGACACTCATTCTGAATTAAGGTAAGGGTTAAGTTTAGGCACTCATTCTGAATTAAGGTAAGGGTTAAGTTTAGGCACTCATTCTGAATTAAGGTAAGGGTTAAGTTTAGACACTCATTCTGAATTAAGGTAAGGGTTAAGTTTAGGCACTCATTCTGAATTAAGGTAAGGGTTAAGTTTAGGCACTCATTCTGAATTAAGGTAAGGGTTAAGTTTAGACACTCATTCTGAATTAAGGTAAGGGTTAAGTTTAGACACTCATTCTGAATTAAGGTAAGGGTTAAGTTTAGGCACTCATTCTGAATTAAGGTAAGGGTTAAGTTGAGGCACTCATTCTGAATTAAGGTAAGGGTTAAGTTTACATTACATTACATTTAAGTCATCTGAATTAAGGTAAGGGTTAAGTTTAGACACTCATTCTGAATTAAGGTAAGGGTTAAGTTTAGGCACTCATTCTGAATTAAGGTAAGGGTTAAGTTTAGGCACTCATTCTGAATTAAGGTAAGGGTTAAGTTGAGGCACTCATTCTGAATTAAGGTAAGGGTTAAGTTTAGGCACTCATTCTGAATTAAGGTAAGGGTTACGTTTAGGCACTCATTCTGAATTAAGGTAAGTGTTAAGGTTTGGTATATGATTAAAACCAGTGTCTACGACTGGAATCAAACACACAACCTTCTGATCCAGAGTCATGTGATTACGCCCATCCACCACATCCTAGACAACCTGGCTGTGCACATCTTAGTTTCCTCTGTAGACATTAGACTCTATAGGCCAGTACTGGACTCTGTTTACATTAGACTCTATAGGCCAGCAGAGGACTCTGTTGACATTAGACTCTATAGGCCAGCAGAGGACTCTGTTGATATTAGACTCTATAGGCCAGTAGAGGACTCTGTTTACATTAGACTCTATAGGCCAGTAGAGGACTCGACATTAGACTCTATAGGCCAGCAGAGGACTCTGTTTATATTAGACTCTATAGGCCAGCAGAGGACTCTGTTGATATTAGACTCTATAGGCCAGCAGAGGACTCTGTTGACATTAGACTCTATAGGCCAGCAGAGGACTCTGTTGATATTAGACTCTATAGGCCAGTAGAGGACTCTGTTTACATTAGACTCTATAGGCCAGCAGAGGACTCTGTTTACATTAGACTCTATAGGCCAGCAGAGGAATCTGTTGACATTAGACTCTATAGGCCAGTAGTGGACTCTGTTTACATTAGACTCTATAGGCCAGCAGAGGACTCTGTTGACATTAGACTCTATAGGCCAGCAGAGGAATCTGTTGACATTAGACTCTATAGGCCAGCAGAGGAATCTGTTGACATTAGACTCTATAGGCCAGCAGAGGACTCTGTTGACATTAGACTCTATAGGCCAGCAGAGGACTCTGTTTACATTAGACTCTATAGGCCAGCAGAGGACTCTGTTTACATTAGACTCTATAGGCCAGCAGAGGACTCTGTTTACATTAGACTCTATAGGCCAGTAGTGGACTCTGTTGACATTAGACTCTATAGGCCAGTAGTGGAATCTGTTTACATTAGACTCTATAGGCCAGCAGAGGACTCTGTTGATATTAGACTCTATAGGCCAGCAGAGGACTCTGTTGATATTAGACTCTATAGGCCAGCAGAGGACTCTGTTTATATTAGACTCTATAGGCCAGCAGAGGACTCTGTTGACATTAGACTCTATAGGCCAGCAGAGGACTCTGTTTATATTAGACTCTATAGGCCAGCAGAGGACTCTGTTTACATTAGACTCTATAGGCCAGTAGTGGACTCTGTTGACATTAGACTCTATAGGCCAGTAGTGGAATCTGTTTACATTAGACTCTATAGGCCAGCAGAGGACTCTGTTTACATTAGACTCTATAGGCCAGTAGTGGACTCTGTTGACATTAGACTCTATAGGCCAGTAGTGGAATCTGTTTACATTAGACTCTATAGGCCAGCAGTGGACTCTGTTTACATTAGACTCTATAGGCCAGCAGAGGACTCGACATTAGACTCTATAGGCCAGCAGAGGACTCTGTTTACATTAGACTCTATAGGCCAGCAGAGGAATCTGTTTACATTAGACTCTATAGGCCAGCAGAGGACTCTGTTTACATTAGACTCTATAGGCCAGCAGAGGAATCTGTTTATATTAGACTCTATAGGCCAGCAGAGGACATTTAAGAATAGGAGTAGGAAGGTGATGAATGATGATGTCATCAGGTGTGTGACCTCACCCCTGGGGTCACGGGGTCATGTGGGAGGGCACAGTGTCAGGGGCTAATTAAAAGACTGACTAGGTCAAAGGTCCCCCATGACATCATCACAGCAGTGGTGTAATGCCACTGGATTGTAAAGTGTGTCAGTAAATCTGATGGGATCTCATGGACCCAATCTACCAGGCATGATTGAATTGATACATCGCTGTGCTATTCTCCAAACTCAGAGCAACAATGTGGGAAGAGCCAAGTTACGGTATATCTTGTTGGCAAAGGGCCGTAAAATCAGGGAATCCAATGGAATCCAATGGATATTTTGACTGATGTCAATTTAATTTAAATATCACTATTCACAGAAAGCGTAGTGCATGTTGATGGAGCACCACTAGTTTACTGCCAACATACAGTACTTGTAATCATATAGTATATTCAGGTAAACATTCAGCAGCATACCACCCGGTGTCCTACTGCTGGCTTGCCTCTGAAGCGAAGCAGGGTTGGTCCTGGATGGGAGACAAGATGCTTCTGGAAGTGGTGTTGAAGGGCCTGTAGGAAGCACTCTTTCCTCTGGTCCAAAAAATGTCAAATACATAATTCCCCAGGGCAAATATTGGGACATTGCCCTGTGTAGGGTGTAGTCTTTTGGATGGGATGTTAAACAGGTGTTCTGACTTTCTGTTGTCACTAAAGATCCTATGGCACTTATTGTAAGAGTAGTGGTGTCCTGGCTAAATTCCAAATCTGGCCTTCATACCATCATGGCCACCTATTCATCCCCAGCTTTCAATTGGCTCGTTCATCCTCATCTCCCCTGAAACTATTCCCCAGGTTGTTGCTGTAAATGAGAATGTGTTCTCAGTCAACTTACCTGAACAAAATGTACATTCCAGCAGTAGTGGTGTGTGGGTAAAATCACTGGGGAAGACAGAAACAAGACATATTACAACCTACATGTTGTGATAATTGCGTTGTTTGCTCTATAACCTGTTAGTTCATATGCCTTGCCACTGTGATATATAGGCCTAAGACCGAGACAATAAGAAGTCACAGTGGCAGAATAAATTCAACCACACCTTTGTTTCATCACAAAACGGAAAGAAACATCTGGTGAAGTCCACAAAGCATAGTGCATATAACAAACAGTTACATGACCTACAGCATGGTCCAGCAAGGTAACGTTGGGGCGGCAGGTAGCCTAGTGGTTACAGCATGGTCAAGCAAGGTAACGTTGGGGCGGCAGGTAGCCTAGTGGTTACAGCATGGTCAAGCAAGGTAACGTTGGGGCGGCAGGTAGCCTAGTGGTTACAGCATGGTCAAGCAAGGTAACGTTGGGGCGGCAGGTAGCCTAGTGGTTACAGCATGGTCAAGCAAGGTAACGTTGGGGCGGCAGGTAGCCTAGTGGTTACAGCATGGTCAAGCAAGGTAACGTTGGGGCGGCAGGTAGCCTAGTGGTTACAGCATGGTCAAGCAAGCTAACGATGGGGCGGCAGGTAGCCTAGTGGTTACAGCATGGTCAAGCAAGGTAATGTTTACGACATTTTCGGACTACTAAACAACTATTGAACCACAGAGAGTTACCACAAGTTGAAAAGAAAACAGGAGCTGCTTCCACTATTCCAGCACCATTTCAACTTCATCTAGTCACCTCTTCATCTAGTCAACTTCATCTAGTCACCTCTTCTTAGTCTAATACAGTGACAACTAAAAGATACCAAAAACGATTTAGTCCAATCAACGTAAGCTAAATGTGATGTGGCTGTCCGTGTGTGTGTGTGTGTGTGTGTGTGTGTGTGTGTGTGTGTGTGTGTGTGTGTGTGTGTGTGTGTGTGTGTGTGTGTGTGTGTGTGTGTGTGTGTGTGTGTGTGTGTGTGTGTGTGTGTGTGTGTGTGTGTGTGTGTGTGTGTGTGTGTGTGTGTGTGTGTGTGTGTGTGTGTGTGTGTGTGTGTGTGTGTGTGTGTGTGTGTGTGTGTGTGTGTGTGTGTGTGTGTGTGTGTGTGTGTGTGTGTGTGGGTATGTGTGTGTGTGTGTGTGTCTATGACTGTCATATAGTCTTTTTTGTTGTCAGGCTACCTGGCTAAAATGCTTGCTCACTGGCCTAACTTCCTTTTATGGACAACGTTCCTTAGTTAGCCCTCGACATCTATCTACATCAAATCAAATGTATTTATATAGCCCTTCGTACATCAGCTGATATCTCAAAGTGCTGTACAGAAATGTTGAACATGTTGAATTTCCATCCTCTCAGGCCAGGGGCACAATGTATGGATTTATGGTTGGATCAGAATATACATTATAATCATTGGCCAGTATGGAGAATTAAGTAACACCACAAGTCCAAATCTCTATCTCCATCTATGGCTAATTTAAGAAAGGGCCTATTTTAGCTAGCTAGCTAGCCACTGGAGGACAACAACACAATGAGATGCAACAAATCAAGTTGTTTCTGTCAATGACATATTGCTCTTGATGTGATGTGATTTGAGTGAAGCCAAATCCAAACTGGCTTCCCTTTACACTTTTTTTTGGTTCACCAGGACCAGTCACAGTTGAGCTCACTCAATTTAGCTCAACGCTGATTGGCTATTATTTTATACTTTTAAAAAAATCAAATGCTCACTGGTTTTTTAATTTTATTCTTAGGACATTTTTGGGTGAAGCCTGGCTTCCCTTGGCATCCATGAATACACGCCACTGCCTACAATACAGTAAAAATACATCTTTGAGTCTTGATGTCCATTCTGTTTAATCCGTTTCTATACCCCCCCTCCTGTTTGGTGTCGTGGCATGATGACCTCAAAGCTGTATGAGTCACCCCATTCAAGAGCCTCTCACTTTCTTTACGAGGGAAGCCAGCCCTCATCTGGTTCACATGTTCCTAATCAGACTAAAAATAGGGCAGCACAATCCCCTACAACCCCCTTTCCCCCTCTCCTCTTTTAAATATTTCAGTCCACTTCTAAATATTTCAGTGCTCCCTCTTTCTTCCCCTGTGATCTAGTGAACAGGGGGAGAAGCCGAGGGGTGAGGTGGGTGTGGAATGGAGATCTTACAGAATGTAAAGCATGTTTAAGGACTGAGAATCCAATGCTGGCATACTGTAGGCCGACATGTTTAAGGACTGAGAATCCAATGCTGGCATACTGTAGGCTGACATGTTTAAGGACTGAGAATCCAATGCTGGCATACTGTAGGCTGACACGTTTAAGGACTGAGAATACTGTAGGCTGACATGTTTAAGGACTGAGAATACTGTAGGCTGACACGTTTAAGGACTGAGAATACTGTAGGCTGACATGTTTAAGGACTGAGAATACTGTAGGCTGACATGTTTAAGGACTGAGAATACTGTAGGCTGACACGTTTAAGGACTGAGAATACTGTAGGCTGACATGTTTAAGGACTGAGAATACTGTAGGCTGACATGTTTAAGGACTGAGAATACTGTAGGCTGACACGTTTAAGGACTGAGAATACTGTAGGCTGACATGTTTAAGGACTGAGAATACTGTAGGCTGACACGTTTAAGAGCAAATTCTTATTTACAGTGATGGCCTACCAGAGAACAGTGGGTTAACTGCCATGTTCAGAATACTGTAGGACAACATATTTTTACCTTGTCAGCTCATGGATTCGATCTAGCAACCTTTCAGTTACTGGCCCAACACTCTAAGCAATAGACTACCTGTCTCAAACCACTAGGCTACCTGTCTCTAACCACTAGGCTACCAGCCTCTAACCACTAGGCTACCTGCCTCTAACCACTAGGCTACCTGTCTCTAACCACTAGGCTACCTGTCTCAAACCACTAGGCTACCTGTCTCTAACCACTAGGCTACCTGTCTCTAACCACTAGGCTACCTGTCTCTAACCACTAGGCTACATGTTTAACCACTAGACTACCTGTCTCTAACCACAAGGCTACCTGTCTCTAACCACTAGGCTACCTGTCTCTAACCACTAGGCTATGTCTCTAACCACTAGGCTACCTGTCTTAACCACTAGGCTACCTGCCTCTAACCACTAGGCTAACTGCCTCTAACCACTAGGCTGACCTGCCTCTAACCACTAGGCTACCAGTCTCTAACCACTAGGCTACCTGTCTCTAACCACTAGGCTACCTGTCTCTAACCACTAGGTTACCTGTCTCTAACCACTAGGTTACCTGTCTCTAACCACTAGGCTACCTGTCTCTAAACACTAGGCTACCTGTTCTAACCACTGAGCCTACCTGTCTCTAACCATAGGCTTCTAACCACTAGGCTACCTGTCTCTAACCACTAGGCTACCTGTCTCTAACCACTAGGCTACCTGCCTCTAACCACTAGGCTACCTGCCTCTAACCACTAGGCTACCTGTCTCTAACCACTAGGCTACCTGTCTCTAACCACTAGGCTACATGTCTTAACCACTAGACTATCTGTCTCTAACCACGAGACTATCTGTCTCTAACCACTAGACTTCCTGTCTCTAACCACTAGACTACATGTCTCTAACTACTAGACTATCTGTCTCTAACCACTAGACTATCTGTCTCTAACCACTAGACTATCTGTCTCTAACCACGAGACTATCTGTCTCTAACCACTAGACTTCCTGTCTCTAACCACTAGACTACATGTCTCTAACCACTAGACTATCTGTCTCTAACCACTAGACTGTGTGTGTGTGTG
>NW_025746362.1:37500-70000 GCF_021184085.1 Oncorhynchus gorbuscha
GTGCAAGTTCTCCCACTAAAAAAGATGAGAGAGGCCTGTAATTTTCATCATAGGTACACTTCAATTATAACAGACAAAATTAGAAAAAAATCCAGAAAATCACATTGTAGGATTTTTAATGAATTTATTTTCAAATTATGGTGGAAAATAAGTATTTGGTTAATAACAAAAGTTTATCTCAATACTTTATATACCCTTTGTTGGCAATGACAGAGGTCAAACGTTTTCTGTAAGTCTTCACAAGGTTTTCACACACTGTTGCTGGTATTTTGGCCCATTCCTCCATGCAGATCTCCTCTAGAGCAGTGATGTTTTGGGGCTGTTGCTGGGCAACACGGACATTCAACTCCCTCCAAAGATGTTCTATGGGGTTGAGATCTGGAGACTGGCTAGGCCACTCCAGGACCTTGAAATGCTTCTTACGAAGCCACTCCTTCGTAGCTCCGGGCGGTGTGTTTGGGATCATTGTCATGCTGAAAGACCCAGCCACGTTTCATCTTCAATGCCCTTGCTGATGGAAGGAGGTTTTCATTCAAAATCTCACGATACATGGCCCCATTCATTGTTTCCTTTTCACGGATCAGTCGTCCTGGTCCCTTTGCAGAAAAACAGCCCCAAAGCATGATGTTTACACCCCCATGCTTCACAGTAGGTATGGTGTTCTTTGGATGCAACTCAGCATTCTTTGTCCTCCAAACACGACAAGTTGAGTTTTTACCAAAAAGTTATATTTTGTTTTCATCTGACCATATGACATTCTCCCAATCTTCTTCTGGATCATCCAAATGTTTTTTCCTAATTTTGTCCGTCATAGTTGAAGTGTACCTATGATGAAAATTACAGGCCTCTCTCATCTTTTTAAGTGGGAGAACTTGTACAATTGGTGGCTGACTAAATACTTTTTTGTCCCACTGTATAGACAGACCACAACACAGAGTTGCAATTTTCCAATAATGGATGGACCAGGAAACGAACAGGGTCAACAGTCAAGAGGAAGAAGAAGAGGAGCAATGATGTGTGGTGGAAGGCAAAACAGAGGAAGAGGCAGAAGAGAACATAGGCACATATCTGATGACATAAGGGCCACTATTGTAGACCATGTTGTCAATCATGACCTTACAATGGCTGAGGCGGGTCGAAGGGTGCAGCCGAATATTGGGAGATCAACCGTGCCCTCAATTATTCAAACTTTTCGAAGAGAGAACAGGTATGTCCACCAATGTACAGTGCACTGTTACTGTATATAAGCAGTATACTGTATACTTCCTACAATGCTTCATAATACAGTAGTCCACTTGTATTTCACAGCATACAGAAATATACTCTATACAGATACATACTGCACCTTACATGTACCCTCCTGTATGTTTTACAGTAAAATGTGTGTTCTCATAGTTTTTGTCTATGTGAAAGTGTGCGATGCATCACTGCCTTTTTCCCCACATAGGACTGCAAGATTACCTCAAACCGGTGGCAGAGGACACCTTTTCACACCTCAACAGGAGGAGGCTATTTGCACCATGGTCCGGGTAAACAATGCCATGAGACTCAGGGAAATATAAAGGACCATTATAGAAGACAACGACGTCTTTGAAAACATCCATACGGTTAGCATCTCAACCATCTACAGGGTGCTGCATAGAAACCAGATGAGTATGAAACAGCTGTACCGTGTACCATTCCAAAGGAATGAGGACAGAGTTAAGGAGCTACGGTACCAGTATGTACAGGTAAAACATATATCTATGTAACTACTTTACAGCAACATTTTATAGTGATACATAGTACAGTAAGCATAAACTGCACACATTTCCATTGCTGTGGAAGGGACATGCAATATATGTACATTTTATGTCACTCTTCCTTACCAAAACAAATTCAACTGTGTGTTCTTGGATATAGCGTATAATGGAGTTGGAATCAAGTGAACCCTCTCACAACTTTGTATACGTGGATGAGGCTGGCTTCAACCTGACCAAATGCAGAAGGCGGGGTCAGAATATCATCGGTCACAGAGCCAACGGGAGGAAATATCACCATGTGTGCTGCTATTTCGGAGCATGGTGTCCTAACCCATATCCCCCATATAGGGCCATACAACACCCAGCATCTACTCAACTTTTTAGAGACTCTCTACAGGGCTCTCATCCCTGATGAAGAGAGGGGTCTGTTTAGAGAGGATTTGCCAAAGTTTGTGGTCATTTGTGATAATGTGAATTTCCATCGATCAAACATCATGAGGCAATGGTTTGTGACCCACCCGAGGATGCTCGTACAATTCCTCCCACCTTATTCACCATTCCTTAACCCAATTGAGGAGTTATTTTCAGCATGGAGGTGGAAGGTGTACGATCGTCAGCCACACACACAGGTGACCCTGCTGGCTGCAATGGATGCAGCATGTGAGGACATCACAGTAGACACCTGCAGAGGATGGATAAGGCATTCCAAAAGATTCTTTCCACGTTGCAATGGAAGGGAAAATATCCGGTGTGATGTGGATGAGAATATGTGGGCCGACAGACAGGAACGTCTGGATCTGTAGAGACAGCACAACAGTGCTGTGGGCTAAGTTGTGCCTTGTGGGTGGTTTCCTGTGTTTCTTTCTAATTTAGTTTTTTTCCTTTGTGCCCATTGGGTTGTCCAGTCTCTTTCAATCAATAACCCACATACAGTAATATGTAAATAGTACTGTTGAAATTGATATATGCCATAGAAGTGCAGCCTTGTGCATTTTCAATACAGTAACTGTCATCCAAACTGTAGCCTAAGTTTACATCAGGTAATACTGTCAAAGTGCACAGTTACATTGACAACATGCCTAAACATTTTGAAGACCTTGTTCGTGAACAATGACTCAATGACTTATCATTCTGATGACACTGACATGATCATTGGCAGGAATATTTACTTTTACATTTACATTACATTTACATTTAAGTCATTTAGCAGACGCTCTTATCCAGAGCGACTTACAAATTGTGAGAGATGTACTAAGGATTTTTAGTGACTGACTAACTTTAGAAACATATCTATTGTATATTGCAGTTTGTACAAATTGTTCTGAGAAATACACTTATTATTTTGCACATGTTAGGGATGATGTGAAAAATGCACCAAAGCGACTGAGAAAAACTGTAATACATTGCAATCAAGGAAATTGCTTAATTAACCAACAAGAAGGAAACAGCTTGTTTCAGATGTTTACAGATGTTTTCTGACAAATTGCAGTTTATATATTCTTTTCCATCACTCTTTTTCAGTATAGCTTGATAAAAAACATCCCATACTGTAATCATGTTGTTTTAACAAACAACCTAAGAGAAATGGGGACAAAGGAAGATACACAGATGAATGGAATGAGACTGTTCTGAGCAGAGTGAATCGACATTCCACGCTGTCCCAAACCACATGGTTACTGTTGCTAAGGCAGGCAAACTTTTCCGGCGAGCCTAATGACAGAGGGAAGACCGTGTCCGCTCAATTTGTCCCCAGAAATTCTGGCAGATTTGGAGTCTCACTGTGGAACATTGATGAGATGAGAAAGCTGTGTCTCTCCTAGTGATAGCAGCAGAAGACTATCCCTCTCTCTCATTGGCTGGTGGGTCAAAGGTGGAGCTTGTCTTTTCCATTTTCTATTTCTCTGATTGGTGTAAGAGCACTGGAGAAGTTTGAGGTTCCAAAGTTCTTTGACACTATTTGTGTATCCTCTTTAAAATGTGATGTTCCAAGCTGCACTAGCTCTGAATCCAATGGACAGCTGATAGTGTCGGACATCCTCCCCATTCACAGCCAATAGCAACCTGTTGCTAACAGAATGAATGGCTGTAGTGGTGGGGAAGTTTTTTCAGAGGTTGTTTTGACCTCTACCATATCACCATGGTGATGTATCTGAAAAGCACAAGAAGGTATTTCCACTGTGTGTCTTTTCACCAGGATCAAGGCTGTAAGTCCAACAAAATGAAGCAAAAAAAATTTCTATTAAACTTCCATTGTCCTCCAAGAGTTGCTTGGATCCAAGGTTGGTTTTCATTGTGCTCTGTGTCATCTCATTAACGTACCACAACGTATCCACACAAACCTATCCAGGAGCTGATGTGTAAAACTATTGCACATTGGCTCTTTTTATCGTGGTCAAATGAAAACACAGAATGGTTTTGGGTACTCTTAGACCTTCATCTACCAAGTAGACTCTCCTCACAGGTCCATGAATGAACACTGTTAGACCTTCTTCTACCAAGTAGACTCTCCTCACAGGTCCATGCCTCCAGGTCCCAGAATAGTGTTTCCCTGATCAATAGATTGGAAATAAAAGCACTGCTTTAAAATGTTTATGGGGAGATCTATTGAATTCCAGTCAAAGCCTGAGTTGTCTGTGTTAACTGGATGGACTGGTGACCTGGTGGCCTATAGAGGGTAAGGGGCAGATGATGTGATGAGGAGAGAGAAGCAGAGTAGCCAGGCCAGCTGGGTGAAGAGAGAGACACACTCCAACAGGATTACACCTGTTCAGAGATTAACACAGTCAAAGAAAGACAGGGATAGTAAGAGAGAGAGAGAGAGAGAGAGAGAGAGAGAGAGAGAGAGAGAGAGAGAGAGAGAGAGAGAGAGAGAGAGAGAGAGAGAGAGAGAGGTATGTAATTAATAATGACTACTGTCTGTCACTCTCTCTTTGTATTTCTCCTTTTTAATTCATTCATTGATTAAATCCAATGGAGGTAAGGATGCACTTTAACCAAAACTTAGAATAGATGAAATAGTAATTGAACACTCGTTCACTAGCCCAGCGCAGGTAACAAGTTTTCCACCAAGCCATTGCCAGTGTTATTTAACATTCTCAACAGGTATGATCTTAACCACTATCAAACCGTCACATATATTTTTTACTCCTCTGAGGAAAACAACTGTGAACCATTAGAATGGAAGACTTCCCCTGAAATCATTCCTTTGTTACGATGAGCTGCCCTCCTGTCTCAGAGACCGACTGAGATGGAGAGAATAATGGAGGGAGGAGAGAGCGTGAGAGAGACAGGAGCGAAAGGAAGGAAAGTGGTGTGAGGGATGTGGGGAGAGAGAGAGAGAGAGAGAGAGAGATGGAGTGTGAAAGAGAGATGGGGAGAGAGAGAGAGAGAGAGAGAGAGAGAGAGAGAGAGAGAGAGAGAGAGAGAGAGAGATGGAGTGTGAAAGAGAGATAGGGAGAGAGAGCGAGAGAGAGAGATGGAGTGTGAAAGAGAGATAGGGAGAGAGAGCGAGAGAGAGAGAGAGCGAGAGAGAGAGAGAGACAGGAGCGAAAGGAAGGAAAGTTGTGTGAGGGATGTGGGGAGAGAGAGAGAGAGAGAGAGAGAGAGAGAGAGAGAGAGAGAGAGAGAGAGAGAGAGAGAGAGAGAGAGACAGGAGCGAAAGGAAGGAAAGTGGTGTGAGGGATGGGGAGAGAGAGAGAGAGAGAGAGAGAGAGAGAGAGAGAGAGAGAGAGAGAGAGAGAGAGAGAGAGAGAGAGAGAGAGAGAGAGAGAGAGAGATGGGTGTGAAAGAGAGATGGGGAGGAGAGAGAGAGAGAGAGAGAGAGAGAGAGAGAGAGAGAGAGAGAGAGAGAGAGAGATGGAGTGTGAAAGAGAGATAGGGAGAGAGAGCGAGAGAGAGAGAGCAAGAGAGAGAGAGACAGGAGCGAAAGGAAGGAAAGTTGTGTGAGGGATGTGGGGAGAGAGAGAGAGAGAGAGAGAGAGAGAGAGAGAGAGAGAGAGAGAGAGAGAGAGAGAGAGAGAGAGAGAGAGAGACAGGAGCGAAAGGAAGGAAAGTGGTGTGAGGGATGAGGAGAGAGAGAGAGAGAGAGAGAGAGAGAGAGAGAGAGAGAGAGAGAGAGAGAGAGAGAGAGAGAGAGAGAGAGAGATGGAGTGTGAAAGAGAGATGGGGAGAGAGAGAGAGAGAGAGAGAGAGAGAGAGAGAGAGAGAGAGAGAGAGAGAGAGAGAGAGAGAGAGAGAGAGATGGAGTGAAAGAGAGATGGGGAGAGAGAGAGAGAGAGAGAGATGGAGTGTGAAAGAGAGATAGGGAGAGAGAGCGAGAGAGAGAGAGAGCGAGAGAGAGAGAGAGACAGGAGCGAAAGGAAGGAAAGTTGTGTGAGGGATGTGGGGGAGAGAGAGAGAGAGAGAGAGAGAGAGAGAGAGAGAGAGAGAGAGAGAGAGAGAGAGATCTGTGACCACTCGGCACCATGCCCACCTCAGCAGTGATTTGTAATTCTCCTGACATTTTCACCAACGATTAATTGCCATTCATTCAGTAATATTGTGCATTGTCTATAATGGCATGAAATGTCAGGTCTGCGTTTAAAGGGGAGGTGCGCTCCATTGTATTGCCTTTTCGATGAACAATATACACCTCTGTCCTTAGGGAAGGCATGGGGGATGGATGCACTGTTGACATGTATGAGGTGTGTGACTGCCTGCTGGACGGAGGTTTATTCAGGTGTTTCCATGGTATTTAACTGTTGTGCTGTACAGTCCAAACACATCATTTACCTCACACACATATTTAAAAGGTGAGTGCCAACTGCAAAGCAGCGTAGTAAATGTCTCCTACCTAAAAGTGATGCGTATGTTTTTTGGTAACCTTCAAGTCCCTTTGAGGTATTTTGGAAACGTTTTCTCTCTGTGTATTACCATGTGTCACAGTGTCTATGAGAGTACAGGATAAAGAATAATGACAACCAACCAACACGGAGAAACAAAGTGACTCGGAGACCTTGGTTTGTGGGTTGCTGTTTGAAATGCAATTATAAGACGGCTCCTTCGTGGGTCTTGTCTCAAGGAGACTCAATCAACTATGAGAGAAGCTTGACGTTCGCACAGTTTAACGAGGTTGTTCTCTATTTGCGCCGGAACAAAGAAAGTCTTTTAATTCTCGTCGTAGCCTTGGATGTAATGCTTTTTCATGAGATGCTTTCATGTTGTAGGTAATGCATTGATGTTTTGTGTGTGGTTGTCTAGGCTCCTTCTATCTTCTAGGCCTCTTATCTTCACAAATTAAGTTTTAAATTGGTCACACAGAGAAAGACAGCCTTTTCTAATGGCCAAGTTCTTGTGAACATAAACATTGTAAGACCAGATAAAAAGTAGCTGAAAATCAATCATGCCCAAGTCATTTTCCAAAAACATATGAATGGAAAAAGCCCTTATGTTTTATTCTTTATGCTGGCCATGTCTAGAAGGGTGAAATGTTGTTATATTGACATAACAGAACTGCCTCACAAATGAATTGGGTTTATTTGAAGTTATTGTTAGATAACCTTAACAGTCAAGGGTTGAATACAGACTGAGAGAGACGGAGAAAGAGAGAGAATATGAGAGACAGATGGAGTGAGAGAGAGAGAGAGAGAGAGAGAGAGAGAGAGAGAGAGAGAGAGAGAGAGAGAGAGAGAGAGAGAGAGAGAGAGAGAGAGAGAGAGAGAGAGAGAGAGAGAGATGGAGAGATGGAGTGTGAAAGAGAGATGTGGAGAGAGAGAGACAGAGAAAGAGAGAGAGAGAGAGAGAGAATATGAGAGACAGATGGAGTGTGAAAGAGAGAACGAGAGAGAGAAAAATACAAAGATGGAGAGAATGAGAGAGAGAATGAAAGGGGGAGGAGAGAGCCAAAAGGACATTAGACTCCCAGGTCCACCTTGAGGTTCCTGATTGTGTTTAAAATGAGAGCGGAGCGACGCTGAATCTCAGGGACAGAAAGAAAAGAGAAAATCAATACAGTGCAATTAAACACAAAGCTTGGTTCTGCAGGGCTGAAGGGAATTTGTTATTTATTACATTCAGCCCCCACTCCATTCCTCTATCCCTCCTGCCTCCAACAAAGGGAGTTCTTTCTCCCATCCTTTCTCCAGGTAATCTGACTGGCTCCTTCAGACAGGACTCTTAAAGCGATTGTGCAGGAGGCCTGGGGAATTTGGGAGCGCCACCGTATATCGACCCACCCCCAGCAGCTCCCATCAGCTTCCAACCGGGAGAGAGTCAGAACGGAAGACAGGCTGAGGGAGAAGAGTGGGATCTGGTTGGGAGAAAACCAGGAGAGTGTCAGAATGGAAGACAGGCTGAGGGAGAAGAGTGGGATCTGGTTGGGAGAAAACCAGGAGAGTGTCAGAACGGAAGACAGGCTGAGAGAGAAGAGTGGGATCTGGTTGGGAGAAAACCAGGAGAGTGTCAGAATGGAAGACAGGCTGAGGAGAAGAGTGGGATCTGGTTGGGAGAAAACCAGGAGAGAGCCAGAACGGAAGACGGGCTGAGAGAGAAGAGTGGGATCTGGTTGGGAGAAAACCAGGAGAGAGTCAGAACGGAAGACAGGCTGAGGGAGAAGAGTGGGATCTGGTTGGGAGAAAACCAGGAGAGAGTCAGAACGGAAGACAGGCTGAGGGAGAAGAGTGGGATCTGGTTGGGAGAAAACCAGGAGAGAGTCAGAACGGAAGACAGGCTGAGGGAGAAGAGTGGGATCTGGTTGGGAGAAAACCAGGAGAGTGTCAGAACGGAAGACAGGCTGTGGGAGAAGAGTGGGATCTGGTTGGGAGAAAACCAGGAGAGTCAGAATGGAAGACAGGCTGAGGGAGAAGAGTGGGATCTGGTTGGGAGAAAACCAGGAGAGAGTCAGAACGGAAGACAGGCTGAGAGAGAAGAGTGGGATCTGGTTGGGAGAAAACCAGGAGAGAGTCAGAACGGAAGACAGGCTGAGGGAGAAGAGTGGGATCTGGTTGGGAGAAAACCGGGAGAAACAGGCCTGACCGTTCTGGCTGGTTTACAATCTGGGAGATACTTCAGTGGAGAGAGAGAGAAACACACACACTTGAATATTAAAATTACACATTTTCAGTAAAAAGTTATGTAGTCTTTGTACAAGTTGGGCTGCTTTGGGATCCAAGGCCAGAATTTAATATTCATATAGTCTCTCTTCATCAGAGAATATAAGAGTTTCATATACATATAGTCTCTCTTCATCAGAGAAGATCAGAGTTTCATGTACATATAGTCTCTCTTCATCAGAGAAGATCATAGTTTCATATACATATAGTCTCTCTTCACCAGAGAAGATCAGAGTTTCATATACATATAGTCTCTCTTCATCAGAGAAGATCAGAGTTTCATGTACATATAGTCTCTCTTCACCAGAGAAGATCAGAGTTTCATGTACATATAGTCTCTCTTCACCAGAGAAGATCAGAGTTTCATGTACATATAGTCTCTCTTCACCAGAGAAGATCAGAGTTTCATATACATATAGTCTCTCTTCATCAGAGAAGATCAGAGTTTCATATTCATATAGTCTCTCTTCACCAGAGAAGATCAGAGTTTCATGTACATATAGTCTCTCTTCACCAGAGAAGATCAGAGTTTCATGTACATATAGTCTCTCTTCACCAGAGAAGATCAGAGTTTCATGTACATATAGTCTCTCTTCACCAGAGAAGATCAGAGTTTCATGTACATATAGTCTCTCTTCACCAGAGAAGATCAGAGTTTCATATACATATAGTCTCTCTTCATCAGAGAAGATCAGAGTTTCATATACATATAGTCTCTCTTCACCAGAGAAGATCAGAGTTTCATGTACATATAGTCTCTCTTCACCAGAGAAGATCAGAGTTTCATATACATATAGTCTCTCTTCACCAGAGAAGATCAGAGTTTCATATACATATAGTCTCTCTTCACCAGAGAAGATCAGAGTTTCATATTCATATAGTCTCTCTTCATCAGAGAAGATCAGAGTTTCATATTCATATAGTCTCTCTTCACCAGAGAAGATCAGAGTTTCATGTACATATAGTCTCTCTTCACCAGAGAAGATCAGAGTTTCATGTACATATAGTCTCTCTTCACCAGAGAAGATCAGAGTTTCATATACATATAGTCTCTCTTCATCAGATAATATAAGAGTTTCATAAACATAGAGTTTAGTATACACAGGCTCTATTCATTAGAGAGAGAAAGATAGAGGGGTACGCTCTGTGTCTGGCTGGGTAAATAGCTCTGGGTCTGGCTGGGTAAATAGCTCTGGGTCTGGCTGGGTAAATAGCTCTGTGTCTGGCTGGGTAAATAGCTCTGGGTCTGGCTGGGTAAATAGCTCTGTGTCTGACTGGGTAAATAGCTCTGTGTCTGACTGGGTAAATAGCTCTGTGTCTGGCTGGGTAAATAGCTCTGTGTCTGGCTGGGTAAATAGCTCTGTGTCTGACTGGATAAATAGCTCTGTGTCTGACTGGGTAAATAGCTCTGTGTCTGGCTGGGTAAATAGCTCTGTGTCTGCCATCGCTGGGTAAATAGCTCTGTGTCTGGCTGGGTAAATAGCTCTGGGTCTGACTGGGTAAATAGCTCTGTGTCTGACTGGGTAAATAGCTCTGTGTCTGGCTGGGTAAATAGCTCTGTGTCTGCCATCACTGGGTAAATAGTTCTGGGTCTGACTGGGTAAATAGCTCTGGGTCTGACTGGGTAAATAGCTCTGGGTCTGACTGGGTAAATAGCTCTGGGTCTGACTGGGTAAATAGCTCTGGGTCTGACTGGGTAAATAGCTCTGGGTCTGACTGGGTAAATAGCTCTGGGTCTGCCATCGCTGGGTAAATAGCTCTGGGTCTGGCTGGGTAAATAGCTCTGGGTCTGACTGGGTAAATAGCTCTGGGTCTGGCTGGGTAAATAGCTCTGGGTCTGACTGGGTAAATAGCTCTGTGTCTGGCTGGGTAAATAGCTCTGGGTCTGACTGGGTAAATAGCTCTGGGTCTGACTGGGTAAATAGCTCTGTGTCTGACTGGGTAAATAGCTCTGTGTCTGACTGGGTAAATAGCTCTGGGTCTGACTGGGTAAATAGCTCTGTGTCTGCCATCGCTGGGTAAATAGCTCTGTGTCTGCCATCGCTGGGTAAATAGCTCTGTGTCTGGCTGGGTAAATAGCTCTGTGTCTGGCTGGGTAAATAGCTCTGTGTCTGACTGGGTAAATAGCTCTGTGTCTGACTGGGTAAATAGCTCTGGGTCTGACTGGGTAAATAGCTCTGGGTCTGACTGGGTAAATAGCTCTGTGTCTGACTGGGTAAATAGCTCTGGGTCTGACTGGGTAAATAGCTCTGTGTCTGACTGGGTAAATAGCTCTGGGTCTGACTGGGTAAATAGCTGTGTGTCTGACTGGGTAAATAGCTCTGTGTCTGACTGGGTAAATAGCTCTGTGTCTGACTGGGTAAATAGCTCTGTGTCTGGCTGGGTAAATAGCTCTGGGTCTGACTGGGTAAATAGCTCTGTGTCTGACTGGGTAAATAGCTCTGTGTCTGGCTGGGTAAATAGCTCTGGGTCTGACTGGGTAAATAGCTCTGTGTCTGACTGGGTAAATAGCTCTGTGTCTGGCTGGGTAAATAGCTCTGGGTCTGACTGGGTAAATAGCTCTGTGTCTGCCATCGCTGGGTAAATAGCTCTGGGTCTGACTGGGTAAATAGCTCTGGGTCTGGCTGGGTAAATAGCTCTGAGTCAAAATAGTTTTGTCTGCAGTTGTCTTTCATGGCAATAATCTATGTATGAGAACGAAAGAAAGATAACATTTGTTTTGTAACTCGGAATGGAATGAAAACTTTGTTGCTGCAACCTCACATTCACGTTTTTCATCATTTTTTTGCAATTCTTTCTTTCCACAATTCACGTTGACCTTTATTGTTGACACTGAGAGAATGAAACAGAACACGCTGTGTACAGCATGACGTTCAATACGTCAACCTACCGACTCATTCCACTCGATGACCACAAACACACTACTGCCTCCATTAGCTCTGGTTGTCTTCCCAGAGATGGCAGACACTCAGGTCTCACACAGGCGGAGGCTTCGACTAAACACCTGCATTGACCCTGTCCACCACTGATCAATGAAGAATCACAGCCATTCATATACATGAATTCATATAAATATATACACCTCCCACTGTATAGTATGTTACAGACCTTGGCCTACAGTATACAGACATTACAGCTGAGTGTCTGGAATGGATTCCACATCAACACAACAGTCTATTCATCTCACAGCTGGTACCTTCACTGGAAGAAGGGAGAAACGGAGGGAGGACAGGGAGGAGAGAAGATTAGACAGGCCCACCTGTTTGTGAGAAAGTTCAGAGGAAGTATGAGGACCAGTGTTTTCCTCCTCTGATATGGTGGAGACACATTTTAGTTGTCATGTCCTTGAGAGATGTTGATAGGTAATGGACCTCAAATAGGTCTTTGTTGGGTTTTGTCTTCTGACATTGTTGTGTAATCAACGACCTTGAGAGGACACACACACACACAAACACGCACATACAATTCCCCTCTTCCTCACTCCCTTTTCTGCCTCCAAAACCCTGAGGAAATTAGAGGTCTTGTGTCGTTGTTTTACTTGGTCCTTGTTTCTTTTCTTTTCCCTCCCTCTTCCTCCATCGGCCTCCGTGGGTGAATTTGATCCAAGCCCGGGATTGCGGAGCGGGGTGACTAAATGAAATATTGATCCGCTGCTCCGTGGCCTTGCCTTCACCTTGTCCAGCGTGGTGAGTTACTGAGTCTTCCGTTCTGCTTGTAATAGGAATTATTACAGAGGGCCGTGGCGAGTAATTACTGGGCATGGTGGAGAGGGAAGAGAGGAGGGGCACACCATATATTTCTGTAAAGAAGTTATTTACCTCAGCCCCCAACCTCCATCCAAATCTCCCCGCCTCCTACCTCCTCCACTCCCCTCTGACCGCCCTGCCTGTCAAGGCTCATGGCTCCCTGTCTTGCTTAACCTTGATTCCATTCTGCTAACTGTCATTAATCATCCGGGGTGTCAGGGAACTTTATCAAATGCAGGTTGGACTGAGAGGCTAACACAGTAACACTCTTAGAGGGAGGGAGAACAGAAGGAGAGTGTCTGAGGATCTGTGGGAGTGCTGGGGTGGTGGACTGTATCTCTCTGTGTGTGTGTGTGTGTGTGTGTGTGTGTGTGTGTGTGTGTGTGTGTGTGTGTGTGTGTGTGTGTGTGTGTGTGTGTGTGTGTGTGTGTGTGTGTGTGTGTGTGTGTGTGTGTGTGTGTGTGTGTGTGTGTGTGTGTGTGTGTGTGTGTGTGTGTGTGTTGTAGCCATTAGTGTGTGTGTGTGTGTGTGTGTGTGTGTGTGTGTGTGTGTGTGTGTGTGTGTGTGTGTGTGTGTGTGTGTGTGTGTGTGTGTGTGTGTGTGTGTGTGTGTGTGTGTGTGTGTGTGTGTGTGTGTGCTAAAAGGGATGGTACTGTAAATATAACATCTGCAGCACTGACCTGCTAGTGTAGTGGAGTTTGATGTATCCCTGTGTGGCTCTGTGAGGAGGTTTGTTTGATAGATCCTCTGCTGCTGTGCCCTTGCCTTAGCCCTGCCCTGTCTGGCTCCTCCATGCCGGGACCCCACTGAAGGTCATCACTGATGGAGAGACCAGGGATGATCCATCCTGAGACCAGGAACTACAGGGGACAGAGATGGTTTGGGGAGGGACTGAGAGAGGGGCAAGAGGGGGACGTATGTTTCCTCAGGCATCCTAAGGGGGAAAAGGAGGGTCATCAATTCCAGTATATCCGTTGTCGTTCGAACCTCCTCAGAGATTGAATATGGGTTAGAAGGAGAGAGCAGTGTCATGTTCCTGGTGAATTTGACACAATATGAATGTCAAGAGGAAATGAAGTAGCTGTTCAGAAGTACTGTATGTAACTAAAGTGTTTTCATTCCAGTAAATGGCAGTGCTCTTAGGCTTTGAAGTCCTTATCTATCGGCTTCTAACAGTCATCCTCATAACAATGTTGCTATCAGACTCATCTCATATTGTTCTCTGGTACTTAGAGACAACCATTAGTATTGAGAGAGGGGGGGGTGAGACAGAAAGAGAGAAGGGGGGGGGAGAGAGGGGGGAGAGAGAGGGGGAGAGAGAGACAGAGAGAGGGGGAGAGAGAGAGAGAAAGGGGGAGAGAGAGAGAGAGAGAGAGAGAGAGAGAGAGAGAGAGAGAGAGAGAGAGAGAGAGAGAAAGAGAGAAAGAAAGAAAGAGAGAGGGGGAGAGAGAGAGACAGACAGGGGGAGAGAGAGAGAGAAAAGGGGGGAGAGAGAGAGACAGACAGAGGGGGAGAGAGAGAGAAAAGGGGGAGAAGAGAGAGAGAGAGAGAGAGAGAGAGAGAGAGAGAGAGAGAGAGAGAGAGAGAGAGAGAGAGAGAGAAACTATCTCATCCTGGAATATCCAAGGCCTGAGGTCATCTACCTTTGGCTTCAGAGCAGGAACCTGGACTTCACCAAAGAAATCGGAAATACAGACATTGTCATCCTGCAAGAAACCTGGTACAGAGGAGACTGACCCACTGGTTGCCCTCTAGGTTACAGAGAGCTGGTAGTTCCATCCAAACTACCAGGTGTGAAACAGAGAAGGGACTCAGGGGGTATGCTAATTTGGTATAGAGCAGACCTAATTCACTCCATTAAATTAATCAAAACAGGAAAATTTTACATCTGGCTAGAAATTAATAAGGAAATTATCTCAACCGAGAGAAATGTCCTCCTGTGTGCTACCTATATCCCCCCACTACAATCCCCTATATCCCCCCACTAGAATACCCTATATCCCCCCACTAGAATACCCTATATCCCCCACTAGAATCCCCTATATCCCCCCACTAGAATCCCCTATATCCCCCACTAGAATCCCCTATATCCCCCCACTAGAATACCCTATATCCCCCCACTAGAATCCCCTATATCCCCCACTAGAATCCCCATACTTTAATGAAGACAGCTTCTCCATCCTGGAGGGGGAAATCAATCATTTCCAGGCCCAGGGACATGTACTAGTCTGTGGCGACCTAAATTCCAAAACCGGACAATAACCTGACACCCTCAGCACACAGGGGGACAAACACCTGCCTAGAGGTGACAGCATTCCCCTCCCCATATGCCCCCTAGGCACAACTATGACAACATAACCAACAAAAACGGGTCACAACTCCTGCAGCTCTGTCGCACACTGGGTATGTACATAGTCAATGGTAGGCTTTGAGGGGACTCCTACGGTAGGTGGACCTATAGCTCATCTCTTGGCAGTAGTACTGTAGACTACTTTATCACTGACCTCAACCCAGAGTCTCAGAGCGTTCAGTCAGCCCACTGACACCCCTATCAGATCACAGCCAGCCCACTGACACCCCTATCAGATCACAGTCAGCCCACTGACACCCCTATCAGACCACAGTCAGCCCACTGACACCCCTATCAGACCACAGTCAGCCCAGACACCCCTATCAGACCACAGTCAGCCCACTGACACCCTATCTATCAGACCTATCAGATCACAGTCCCACTGACACCCCTATCAGACCACAGTCAGCCCACTGACACCCCTATCAGATCACAGTCAGCCCACTGACACCCCTATCAGACCACAGTCAGCCCACTGACACCCCTATATCACAGCCAGCCCAGACCATCAGATCAGTCAGCCCACTGACACCCCTAGTCAGCCCAGACCCCATCAGTCAGTCAGCCCACTGACACCCCTATCAGACCACAGTCAGCCCACTGACACCCCTATCAGACCACAGTCAGCCCACTGACACCCCTATCAGATCACAGTCAGCCCACTGACACCCCTATCAGACCACAGTCAGCCCACTGACACCCCTATCAGACCACAGTCAGTCCAGACTATTAGACCACAGTCAGTCCACTGACACCCCCACCACAGTCAGCCCACTGACACTATCAGACCACAGTCAGCCCACTGACACCCCTATCAGACCACAGTCAGTCCACTGACACCCCTATCAGACCACAGTCAGTCCACTGACACCTATCAGACCACAGTCAGCCCACTGACACCCCTATCAGACCACAGTCAGCCCACTGACACCCCTATCAGACCACAGTCAGCCCACTGACACCCCTATCAGACCACAGTCAGCCCACTGACACCCCTATCAGACCACAGTCAGTCCACTGACACCCCTATCAGACCACAGTCAGCCCACTGACACCCCTATCAGATCACAGTCAGTCCACTGACACCCTATCAGATCACAGTCAGTCCACTGACACCCCTATCAGATCACAGTCAGCCCACTGACACCCCTATCAGACCACAGTCAGCCCAGTCAGACCACAGTCAGTCCACTGACACCCCTATCAGACAGTCAGCCCAGTCAGTCAGCCCACTGACACCCCTATCAGACCACAGTCAGTCCACTGACACTATCAGACCACAGTCAGTCCACTGACACCCCTATCAGACCACAGTCAGCCCACTGACACCCCTATCAGACCACAGTCAGCCCACTGACACCCCTATCAGACCACAGTCAGTCCACTGACACCCCTATCAGACCACAGTCAGCCCACTGACACCCCTATCAGATCACAGTCAGTCCACTGACACCCCTATCAGATCACAGTCAGTCCACTGACACCCCTATCAGATCACAGTCAGCCCACTGACACCCCTATCAGACCACAGTCAGCCCACTGACACCCCTATCAGACCACAGTCAGTCCACTGACACCCCTATCAGACCACAGTCAGCCCACTGACACCCCTCAGACCACAGTCAGCCCATCACAGATCAGTCAGTCCACTGACACTATCAGATCACAGTCAGTCAGATCAGATCACAGTCAGCCCACTGACACCCCTATCAGACCACAGTCAGCCCAGACACCCCATCAGATCACAGTCAGCCCACTGACACCCTATCAGATCACAGTCAGCCCAGACACCCCTATCAGATCACAGTCAGCCCACTGACACCCTATCAGATCACAGTCAGCCCACTGATCAGATCACAGTCAGCCCACTGACACCCCTATCAGATCACAGTCAGCCCACTGACACCCCTATCAGATCACAGTCAGCCCACTGACACCCCTATCAGATCACAGTCAGCCCACTGACACCCCTATCAGATCACAGTCAGCCCACTGACACCCCTATCAGATCACAGTCAGCCCACTGACACCCCTATCAGATCACAGTCAGTCCACTGACACCCCTATCAGAGTCACAGTCAGTCAGTCCACTGACACCCCTATCAGATCACAGTCAGTCCACTGACACTATCAGATCACAGTCAGCCCACTGACACCCCTATCAGATCACAGTCAGCCCACTGACACCCCTATCAGATCACAGTCAGCCCACTGACACCCCTATCAGATCACAGTCAGCCCACTGACACCCCTATCAGATCACAGTCAGCCCACTGACACCCCTATCAGATCACAGTCAGCCCACTGACACCCCTATCAGATCACAGTCAGCCCACTGACACCCCTATCAGATCACAGTCAGTCCACTGACACCCCTATCAGATCACAGTCAGTCCACTGACACCCCTATCAGATCACAGTCAGCCCACTGACACCCCTATCAGATCACAGCCAAATCAGTCTACTTGAACAGAGAAATAGTCAATCATGAGGCATCAAAGCCAAAGGAACTGAGTAATATTAAGAAGTGCTATAGATGGTAGGACTGTAGTGTTGAAACCTACCAAAAACAATTAGTCAACAACAAATTCAATCCCTTTTAAACAACTTCCTGGACAAAACATTCCACTGTAATAGTGAAGGTAAAAAACTTGGCAGTAGAAAATCTAAACAGCATATTTCACCTCAGCTTCCCAATCAAAGCTAAGAATTTAAAACAGAAAACTAAAGAAAATGAACAACAATGACAAATGGTTTGATGAAGAATGGAAAAACCTAAGACAGAAATTGAGAAAACTGTCCAAATAAAAACATAGAAACCCAGAAAACTTCAGCATACTCCTTCGCTATTGTCATGCCCTGACCTTAGATATCTCTGTTTTCTTTATATTTAGGTTAGGTCAGGGTGTGACTAGGGTGGGTACTCTAGTTTTTTGTATGTCTAGGGGGTTTTGTATGTCTAGGGGTTTTGTATGTCTATGTTGGCCTGATATGGTTCCCAATCAGAGACAGCTGTTTATCGTTGTCTCTGATTGGGGATCATATTTAGGCAGCCCTTTTCCCACTTTCTGGTGTGGGATCTTGTCTACACTTAGTTGCCTGAGTGCACAACAGTAGCTTCACAGTTTGTTTGTTTGTTTGTTTGTTTGTTTGTTTGTTTGTTTGTTTGTTTGTTTGTTTGTTTGTTTGTTTGTTTGTTTGTTTGTTTGTTTGTTTGTTTGTTTGTTTGTTTGTTTGGTCGGTTTTTGTTTTGGTGAGTTTAAGTTCATTAAAAATATGTGGAACTCTATTCACGCTGTTCCTCGGTCTCATCATTACGATGATCGTGACAGCTATGGTGAATCACTAAAACAATACAGAAATACACTAAGGAAAAAGAAGGAACAGCTCGTAAGAAATTATCTCAATGTAATTGAAGAATCAATAGAATCTAATGACTTCTGGGAAAATTGGAAAACAAAAACAACACAAAGAGTTATCTATCCAAAATGGAGATGTATGGCTAAAACACTTCTCCAATCTTTTTGGCTCTATAACAAAGAACAAACAGCAAAAACATATACATGATCAAATACAAATCTTAGAATCAGCTATTAAAGACAACCAGAACCCACTGGATTCTCCAATTACCTTGAATGAACTACAAGACAAAATAAAAAACATCCTACCCAAAAAGGCCTGGGGGTTGATGGTATTCTCAATGAAATTATAAAATATACAGACCACACATTCCAATTGGCTATATTTAAACTCTTTAACATCATCCTCAGCTCTGACATCTTCCCCAATATGTGGAACCAAGGACTGTTCACCCCAATCCACAAAAGTGGAGACAATATTAACCCCAATAACTCCCGTGGGATATGCTCCAACAGGAGAATCCTCTGCATTATAAACAACAGAATTGTACATTTACTCAGAGAAAACAATGTACTGAGCAAATGTCAAATTGGCTTTTTACCAAATGATCGTACGACAGACAACATACTCACCCCCCCATCTTAATTGACAAACAAACAGACCAAAACAAAGGCAAAGTCTTCTCATGCTTTGTTGATTTCAAAAAAGCCTTCGACTCAATTTGGCAAGAGGGTCTGCTATACAAATTGATGGAAAGTGGTGTTGGGGGTAAAACATACGACATTCTAAAATCCATGTACACAAACAACAAGTCTGCAGTTAAAATAGACAAAAAACACACTTATTTCCACAGGGCCGTGGGGTGAGACAGGGATGCAGCTTGAGCCCCACCCTCTTCAACATATATATCAACAAATTGGCGTCGGCACTAGAAGAGTCTGCAGCACCTGGTCTCACCCTACTAGAATCTGATGTCAAATGTCTACTGTTTGTTGATGATCTGGTGCTTCTGTCACCAACCAAGGAGGGCCTACAGCAGCCCCTAGATCTTCTGCACAGATTCTGCCAGACCTGGGCCCTGACAGCAAATCTCAGTAAGACCAAAAATAATGGTGTTCCAAAAAAGTTACCACAAATACAAATTCCATCTAGACACTGTTGCCCTAGAGCACACAAAAAAACTATACATACCTTGGTCTAAACATCAGTGCCACAGGTAACTTCCACAAAGCTGTGAATGATCTGAGAGACAAGGCAAGAAGGGCATACTATGCCATCAAAAGGAACATAAAATTCAACATACCAATTAGGATCTGGCTAAAAATACTTGAATCTGTTGTAGAACCCATTGCCCTTTATGGTTGTGAGGTCTGTGGTCCGCTCACCAGCCAAGAATTCACAAAATGGGACAAACACCAAATTGAGACTGCATGCAGAATTCTACAAAAATATCCTCAGTATACAACGTAGAACACCAAATAATGCATGCAGAATAATTAGGCCGACACCCACTAATGATCAAAATCCAGAAAAGAGCCGTTCAATTCTACAAACACCTAAAAGGAAGCGATTCCCAAACCTTCCATTACAAAGCCATCACCTACAGAGAGATGAACCTGGAGAAGAGTCCACTAAGAAAGCTGGTCCTGGGGTTCTGTTCACAAACACAAACAGACCCCACAGACCCCCAGGACAGCAACACAATTAGACCCAACCAAATTATGTGAAAACAAAAAGATAATTACTCGACACTTTGGAAGGAATTCACAAAAAAACAGAGCAAACTAGAATGCTATTTGGTCCTAAACAGAGAGCACACAGTGGCAGAGTACTTGACCACTGTGACTCTCCCAAACTTAAGGAAAGCTTTGACTATGTACAGACTCAGTGAGCATAGCCTTGCTATTGAGGAAGGCTGCCGTAGGCAGACCTGGCTCTCAAGAGAAGACAAGCTATGTGCACACTGCCTACAAAATGAGGTGGAAACTGAGCTGCACTTCCTAACCTCCTGTCAAATGTATTACCATACTGTATTAGAGACACATATTTCCCTCAGATTACATAGATCCACAAATAATTCCAAAACAAACCCAATTTTGATAAACTCCCATATGTATCGGGTGAAATACCACAGTGTGCCATCACAGCAGCAAGATTTGTGACCTGCTGCCACAAGAAAAGGGCATCCAGTGAAGAACCATTGTAAATACAACCCATATTTATGTGGATTTAGTTTCCCTTTTGTACTTTAACCATTTGCACATCATAACAACACTGTATTGTCATGATGTTGGCCCGGGGGGTAGGTTTATGACAGTCATAAATACCTCTTCCCCCCTTTTTCCTCTCTCTTCCCTACTGATGTGATATTTGAAAACCCCTTGGTTAACATAGAGATTCTGGGAACATCAGAAGGTGGGGGGGAAATTAACTATATTCTGGTAATCCGACCAATGGAACATATGCGGTGGTACTTAATGAATATGATGTCAGTTCGGTTGTCATCTGAGACATTCTCCTCAATGATAGGATGACATAAACTCTGCAGTGGAAAGTCTACACATCAGAGTTATCAGATTCACATGGAATTGTTGTTAAATATAAATGTTTGAATATAAAATTATTGGTGAAGAGATGAAATGTAATTTTAGCTTCCAAATGAGAGATTTGGGTTTTCATAAGGTTAGGGCTCTGCTAAATCAGCGGCCCGCCCCTGTGAAGAGACATGGGTTATAAAACTTTTCAAACACACCCTTCTCGCTCCACTATATAAAGCCTTGACGAAAATGTAACCTCCTGTTCCAAGTACGTGAGGTCTGCAGCTTCTGCGTTAAAAGGACTAACATGTGAACTACAGAACTAAGCCAACCTCAGCGTGAGCTTTGGTTGCGAATGGTATGAACTTTGAACTCTTATTCACTACAGAAGTGATACCTCCTAGCCGTTGAGTTAGCAACAGCAGCTGTAAACGCGGGCTAGGAAAGAACAGACAGAGTATCCCGTCTACCACACAACGACGTTACTACAATGTATGCAATTGACCACCAGAGACATTCTTCAAAGGACAAAGTACTCAGTTTGGCAACACGGCCTTCCATCTACCACCAACCTAGCGAAGCGCAGCTCAGAGTAAATATTTATTGTATTTTCCTTTTCCAAATGGGCGGTAATTTAGAATGCATAAGATACTGTATTTACGATAGCACAGCTTCTCCCTTTGTCCCTCAGTCTTCCCGCTCTTTCACTCAAACCCAGCCCCTTTTCTTTTGTGTAACAAGCTGTCATATCTGTTCCGCCCGCTAGGGACATTTTCATTTATGACGTAATTTGTAATCAAGGTATAATTAATTATGTGTATATGTAATTACGTGTGATTAGTTAGGTATTTAGTAAATAAATAATGAAACCCAATGTTGTATTGCTGATTCAACTTGTTAACCAGGGTTCGTGAAGATAACCAAGAATTTACAACTTTCAGATGAGACTGAATTAAGGTGACGATTAATATTGACTGCTATTGATGTAAAATATTACAAGGTCTTTAAGAGTTTATTCAGAAGATAACAGCTTTATAAATATTATTTTGTGGTGCCCCGACACTCTAGTTAATTACATTTACATGATTAGCTCAATCAGGTAATATTAATTACGGAGAAAGGATTTTATAGAATAGCATGTCATATCACTTAATCCGGCATAGCCAAAGACACGACAGTATATATGTCCATAATGTGACATTTGAAATGTCTTTATTCTTTTGGAACTTCTGTGAGTGTAATGTTCACTGTCCATTTGTATTGTTTATTTCACTTTTGTTTATTATCTACTTCACTTGTTGTAGCAAAATAAAAGTATGAATTTAATTGAACGCCAACCTTGTCTTTTACAGAATGTCAAATAACAATCCCTCCAGGAGGTGGAGTGTCTGTGCCACCCACCACCTCCTTGGTTCCTGTACCCTGCCCTACCATACCACACCACCTACCAACCACCCACCACCTCCTTGGTTCCTGTACCCTGTCATACCATACCACACCACCTACCAACCACCCACCACGTCCTTGGTTCCTGTACCCTGTCATACCATACCACACCACCTACCAACCACCTACCACCTCCTTGGTTCCTGTACCCTGTCATACCATACCACACCACCTACCAACCACCTACCACCTCCTTGGTTCCTGTACCCTGTCATACCATACCACACCACCTACCAACCACCTACCACCTCCTTGGTTCCTGTACCCTGTCATACCATACCACACCACCTACCAACCACCCACCACCTCCTTGGTTCCTGTACCCTGTCATACGATACCACACCACCTACCAACCACCCACCACCTCCTTGGTTCCTGTACCCTGCCCTACCACACCACCTACCAACCACCTACCACCTCCTTGGTTCCTGTACCCTGTCATACCATACCACACCACCTACCAACCACCCACCACCTCCTTGGTTCCTGTACCCTGCCCTACCACACCACCTACCAACCACCCACCACATCCTTGCTTCCTGTACCCTGCCCTACCACACCACCTACCACCCACCCACCACCTCCTTGGTTCCTGTACCCTGCCCTACCACACCACCTACCAACCACCCACCACCTCCTTGGTTCCTGTACCCTGCCCTACCACACCACCTACCAACCACCCACCACATCCTTGCTTCCTGTACCCTGTCATACCACACCACCTACCAACCACCCACCACATCCTTGCTTCCTGTACCCTGCCCTACCACACCACCTACCAACCACCCACCCACCACCTCCTTGGTTCCTGTACCCTGCCCTACCACACCACCTACCAACCACCCACCACCTCCTTGGTTCCTGTACCCTGCCCTACCACACCACCAACCACCCACCCGCCACCTCCTTGGTTCCTGTACCCTGCCCTACCACACCACCTACCAACCACCCACCCACCACATCCTTGCTTCCTGTACCCTGTCATAACACACCACCTACCAACCACCCACCACCTCCTTGGTTCCTGTACCCTGCCCTACCACACCACCTACCAACCACCCACCACCTCCTTGGTTCCTGTACCCTGCCCTACCACACCACCAACCACCCACCCGCCACCTCCTTGGTTCCTGTACCCTGCCCTACCACACCACCTACCAACCACCCACCACCTCCTTGGTTCCTGTACCCTGCCCTACCACACCACCTACCAACCACCCACCACCTCCTTGGTTCCTGTACCCTGCCCTACCACACCACCAACCACCCACCCGCCACCTCCTTGGTTCCTGTACCCTGCCCTACCACACCACCTACCAACCACCCACCACCTCCTTGGTTCCTGTACCCTGCCCTACCACACCACCTACCAACCACCCACCACATCCTTGCTTCCTGTACCCTGCCCTACCACACCACCTACCACCCACCCACCACCTCCTTGGTTCCTGTACCCTGCCCTACCACACCACCTACCAACCACCCACCACCTCCTTGGTTCTACCCTGCCCACCACACCACAACCACCCACCACCTCCTTGGTTCCTGTACCCTGCCCTACCACACCACCTACCAACCACCCACCACCTCCTTGGTTCCTGTACCCTGCCCTACCACACCACCTACCAACCACCCACCACATCCTTGCTTCCTGTACCCTGCCCTACCACACCACCTACCACCCACCCACCACCTCCTTGGTTCCTGTACCCTGCCCTACCACACCACCTACCAACCACCCACCACCTCCTTGGTTCCTGTACCCTGCCCTACCACACCACCCACCAACCACCCACCACATCCTTGCTTCCTGTACCCTGTCATACCACACCACCTCCTTGGTTCCTGTACCCTGCCCTACCACACCACCTACCAACCACCCACCACCTCCTTGGTTCCTGTACCCTGCCCTACCACACCACCAACCAACCACCCACCACCTCCTTGGTTCCTGTACCCTGCCCTACCACACCACCAACCACCCACCCACCACCTCCTTGGTTCCTGTACCCTGCCCTACCACACCACCTACCAACCACCCACCCACCACTCCTTGGTTCCTGTACCCTGTCATACCACACCACCTACCAACCACCCACCACCTCCTTGGTTCCTGTACCCTGCCCTACCACACCACCTACCAACCACCCACCACCTCCTTGGTTCCTGTACCCTGCCCTACCACACCACCTACCAACCACCCACCACCTCCTTGGTTCCTGTACCCTGCCCTACCACACCACCTACCAACCACCCACCACCTCCTTGGTTCCTGTACCCTGCCCTACCACACCACCTACCACCCACCCACCACCTCCTTGGTTCCTGTACCCTGCCCTACCACACCACCTACCACCCACCCACCACCTCCTTGGTTCCTGTACCCTGCCCTACCACACCACCTACCACCCACCCACCACCTCCTTGGTTCCTGTACCCTGCCCTACCACACCACCTACCAAACATCCACCCACATCCTGCAACACAACCACCAGCGATCCACCACCCAAGTCCAGGCCAGCCCCGTGGTATGATGTTCCCCTCCATCCCATACTAACGAGATCAGCCCTCATAGATTCTATTACTGCACCACTCAATTACATTAAATCTCCATTTACGGACCTTAAGGAGCTCCAGGCAATGCTGGGGCTTCGACCTTGTCAGAGAGCAGAGACTCTGACCACAGAGAGAGAGAGAAAGATGGAGGGAGGGGAGAGAGGGAGCGAGAGGGATTGAGACTGAGAGATAAGGGGGAGTGCGTTTTAGAAGATAGAGTGGTACATGGAGGACAGGGGGAGAGAGAAGATCGATAAGGCAGGAGAGCAGTGATGAAGATTGAAGAGTGAGGAGAATAGGATAGAGGGAGGAAAACAGGGATGGACGGAGGAGGGAGCTGAGATTGCGGAGGAGTGATGGCTATTGCTGAGAGTGTATTGACAGAAACCGCCATGAGACAGGAACGGAAATCCTAGAGGTGACCTGGACGAGCTGCAATGCCTCCTGGGACATTTATGGGTCACAATGACGGTCTGGGTCTGTCGGAGAGACGGACGGATGGACCAAAATCTTTCACTGTTTTTCAGGCCTGTCCTTTACTTTCCTATACCCACAATGCACTCTCTGAATGGAACTCAATGTCCGAGAGTTCTGACACTGTTATTCAGGCCTGTCCTTTACTTTCCTCTACCCACAATGCACTCTCTGAATGGAACTCAATGTCCCAGAGTTCTGACACTGTTATTCAGGCCTGTCCTTTACTTTCCTCTACCCACAATGCACTCTCTGAATGGAACTCAATGTCCCAGAGTTCTGACACTGTTATTCAGGCCTGTCCTTTACTTTCCTCTACCCACAATGCACTCTCTGAATGGAACTCAATGTCCCAGAGTTCTGACACTGTTATTCACTGTCCTTTACTTTCCTCTACCCACAATTCATGGCCTGTCACTGTTATTCACTTTCTTTCCTCTACCCACAATGCACTCTCTGAATGGAACTCAATGTCCCAGAGTTCTGACACTGTTATTCAGGCCTGTCCTTTACTTTCCTCTACCCACAATGCACTCTCTGAATGGAACTCAATGTCCCAGAGTTCTGACACTGTTATTCAGGCCTGTCCTTTACTTTCCTCTACCCACAATGCACCCTCTGAATGGAACTCAGTGGAAATTGGTGCACAAAATGGCGCAAAGAAGGGTTTACTTGATAATCAAGCTGGCAGAGAAAGTTTTGCATACAAAACACATTAAGGACATACTTAACACTGCCCTGTACATTGTAAATAAACATTCTAAAGAAACCAATGAAGTTTTCTAATGCATCATTTATAAACTTTATATTACATACTCTACAGGCTTCTTAAGAGAGAGAGATAAATAATGGAGAAAATAATACTAAATTCCCCATTTCACCAGAATCAGTGATTTCACATGATTGATGGTGATGCATTCCCCCTCTCTCAATAGTCCTCAGAATGATTCTAACTCTCATTTCTCTCTCATATTACATCACAATAAAGCATGGCAGGGCTTAAGGCCAAACATTACTTACCAACTAATGCACCAGCCCCCGCCTGGCCCAGACGCCTTATCACAATGCCCTAATGCAGTCTGTTGGTCCATAACACAGCTGCTATTTGCAGGCAGTGCTCCTCAGATTGGAAAATAGGCTGAGGAATGAGTTTTAGCTGTGGCCTTACACTCTCTCTCTCACACACACACACACACACACACACACACACACACACACACACACACACACACACACACACACACACACACACACACACACACACACACACACACACACACACACACACACACACACACACACACACACACACACACACACACAAGTTCCATCTGCACGCCGTCTTCCAAAGAGGAACCTAATGAATATTTCCCTTTGAGTGAGAGCAGTAGGCAAAACAAACAGCAGCCTGCTTCTCTGGAAGAGGGATGAGAAGGAGAAACAGGAGAAGCACTGACTGGGGACCACATTTTTGGCAACCCGCGCATCCTACCCTCGCCTCAATCCCACTTCAATTCCCATATCGTTTCTGTCCAACATGGCAACCACTGATGGCAACATGCACCCTAGAGGGCTCAAGACTTAGGACTGTGACACCATTCCCAAATCCCCCAAACACACATATCCCTGCTTCTCCTGACTACCCCCTCCCCTCCCCTCCATGGTGGCTGGTGATTACATCAGGCCTCCCTGTGGACATGCCTGGTTGATCAGATCAGATCAAAGGGCTCTGACGTGGGAGAATACCCAGGAGGGAGCACTCCAGCCTGGGTTCCCGCCGGGCACAGATGGCAGTGGCACACAGCGAGGCTGTAGGTCTGGGACAGAGCATGGCTGGGAGGGAGGGAGAGAGAGAGAGAGGATGGCAGAGCAGGGGAATCAGAGGGATGGAACAGGCCTTGGTGGTGCTGAAGGCGTCCAGATGGAAAACCTTATTCTTCATCAGAAGCCTTCAACATGGAGGAAAAGAGAGAGAGAGTGAGAGAGTAGAGTGAAAGAGAGAGGGGGTAGAGAGAGAGAGAACGGGTAGAGAGAGAGAGAGAGAGTGAGAGGGTAGAGAGTGAAAGAGAGAGGGGGTAGAGAGAGAGAGAGAGAGAGAGAGAGAGAGCGGGTAGAGAGAGAGAGAGAGCAGGTAGAGAGAGAGAGAGAAGGTAGAGAGAGAGAGAGTAGAGAGAGAGAGAGAGAGAGAGAGAGAGAGAGAGAGAGAGAGAGAGAGAGAGAGAGAGAGAGAGAGAGAGGGTAGAGAGAGAGAGAGAGGGTAGAGAGAGAGATAGAGGGTAGAGAGAAAGAGAGCGGGGAGAGAGAAAGAGAGAGCGGGTAGAGTGAGAGAGCAGGTAGAGAGAGAGAGAGAGAGAGAGAGAGAGAGAGAGAGAGAGAGAGAGAGAGAGAGAGAGAGAGAGAGAGAGAGAGAGAGAGAGAGAGAGAGAGAGAGAGAGAGAGAGAGAGAGCGGGTAGAGAGAGAGAGAGAGCGGTAGAGAGAGAGAGAGAGCGGTAGAGTGGGAGAGAAGAGAGCGGGGGAGAGAGAAAGAGAGAGCGGGTAGAGAAAGAGAGAGCGGGTAGAGTGAGAGAGAGAGGGTAGAGAGAGAGAGAGAGAGAGAGAGAGAGAGAGAGAGAGAGAGAGAGAGAGAGAGAGAGAGAGAGAGAGAGAGCGGGTAGAGAGAGGGAGAGAGCAGGTAGAGAGAGAGAGAGAGAGAGGGTAGAGAGAGAGAGAGAGAGAGGGTAGAGAGAAAGAGAGCGGGTAGAGAGAAAGAGAGCGGGTAGAGAAAGAGAGCGGGTAGAGAGAAAGAGAGCGGGTAGAGAGAGAGTGGGTAGAGAGAGAGAGAGAGCGGGTAGAGAGAAATAGAGAGCGGGTAGAGAGAGAAAGAGAGAGCGGGTAGAGAGAGAGAGCGGGTAGAGAGAGAGAGAGAGAGAGAGAGAGCGGGTAGAGAGAGAGAGTGGGTAGAGAGAGAGAGAGCAGGTAGAGGGAGAGAGAGAGAGAGCGAGAGAGCGGGTAGAGAGAGAGAGCGAGAGAGCGGGTAGAGAGAGAGAGAGAGACCGGGTAGAGAGAAAGAGAGTAGAGAGAAAGAGAGCGGGTAGAGAGAGAGAGAGAGAGAGAGAGAGGTAGAGAAAGAGAGAGCGGGTAGAGAGAGAGAGAGAGAGCGGGTAGAGAGAGAGAGGGTAGAGAGAGAGAGCGGTAGAGAGAGCGGGTAGAGAGAAAGAGAGAGAGAGAGAGAGAGCGGTAGAGAGAGAGAGAGAAAGAGAGCGTAGGTAGAGAGAGAGCGGTAGAGAGAAAGAGAGCGGAGAGAGAGAGAGCGGGTAGAGAGAAAGAGAGCGGGTAGAGAAAGAGAGAGCGGGTAGAGAGAGAAAGAGAGTGGGTAGAGAGAAAGAGAGCGGGTAGAGAGAAAGAGAGCGGGTAGAGAGAGAGCGGGTAAAGAGAGAGAGAGCGGGTAGAGAGAGAGAGCGGGTAGAGAGAGAGAGAGAGAGAGCGGGTAGAGAGAGAGAGAGCGGGTAGAGAGAGAGAGAGAGAGCGGGTAGAGAGAGAGAGCGGGTAGAGAGAGAGAGCGGGTAGAGAAAGAGAGAGCGGGTAGAGAGAGAAAGAGAGCGGGTAGAGAGAGAGAGAGCGGGTAGAGAGAGAGAGAGCAGGTAGAGAGAGAGAGCAGGTGGAGAGAGAGAGAGGATAGATAGAGAGAGAGAGAGCAGGTAGAGAGAGAAAGAGAGAGCGGGTAGAGAGAAAGAGAGCGGGTGGAGAGAGAGAGCGGATAGAGAGAGAGAGAGAGAGAGCGGGTAGGGAGAAAGAGAGCGGGTAGAGAAGAGAGAGCGGGTAGAGAGAGAGAGCGGGAGAGAGAGAGAGAGAGTGAGGTAGAGAGAGGAGAGAGACCGGGTAGAGAGAGAGAGAGCGGGTAGAGAGAGAGAGAGCGGGTAGAGAGAGAGAGCAGGTAGAGAGAGAGAGAGCGGGTAGAGAGAACGAGAGCGGGCAGAGAGTGAAAGAGAGCGCGGGTATAGAGAGAGAGAGAGAGAGAGGAGGTAGAGAGAGAGAGAGAGAGAGCGGGTAGAGAGAGAAAGAGAGCGGGTAGAGAGAGAGAGAGAGAGAGAGAGAGAGAGAGAGAGAGAGAGAGAGAGAGAGAGAGAGAGAGAGAGAGAGAGAGAGAGAGAGAGAGAGAGAGAGAGAGAGAGATGGAAAGAGAGAGAGGGAAAGAGAGCGAGAGAAAGAGAGAAAGAGTGAAAGGGGGCAGGGATGTGATTTTGAAGAGGAGAGCCAATCTTTCCTGTCCTTTGAAGCCTGTCTTGTGGTGTCTCTCCAGGGACTGACAGAAAGATTGGGTTTCTGCTGCTGGAATGTGTCAGTATTCTGAGACTGAATTTGAAGACTCTGTTTAAAGCCTTTGGTCAAGGTGGGCAATGCTACCAGCTCTCACAGTCTCACGACAAGGCTGGTGACCTGGCGGGTGACCTGGCTGGGGACCTGGCTGAATGACCTGGTGGGTGACCTGGCGGTTGACCTGGTTGGGGACCTGGCTGAATGACCTGGTGGGTGACCTGGCGGGTGACCTGGTTGGGGACCTGGCGGGTGACCTGGTTGGGGACCTGGTAGGGGACCTGGCTGGTAACCTGGCTGGTGACCTGGCTGAATGACCTGGCGGGTGACCTGGCTGGGGACCTGGCTGGTGACCTGTCTGGTGACCTGGCTGGTGACCTGGCTGGGGACCTGGCTAGTGACCTGTCTGGTGACCTGGCTGGGGACCTGGCTGGTGACCTGGCTGGGGACCTGGCTGGGGACCTGGCTAGTGACCTGTCTGGTGACCTGGCTGGTGACCTGGCTGGTGACCTGGCTGGTGACCTGGCTGGGGACCTGGCTAGTGACCTGTCTGGTGACCTGGCTGGTGACCTGGCTAGTGACCTGTCTGGGGACCTGGCTGGGGACCTGGCTAGTGACCTGTCTGGGGACCTGGCTAGTGACCTGTCTGGTGACCTGGCTGGTGACCTGGCTGGGGACCTGGCTAGTGACCTGTCTGGGGACCTGGCTAGTGACCTGTCTGGTGACCTGGCTGGTGACCTGGCTGGGGACCTGGCTGGGGACCTGGCTAGTGACCTGTCTGGTGACCTGGCTGGGGACCTGGCTGGTGACCTGGCTGGTGACCTGGCTGGTGACCTGGCTGGTGACCTGGCTGGGGACCTGGCTAGTGACCTGTCTGGTGACCTGGCTGGTGACCTGGCTGGGGACCTGGCTAGTGACCTGTCTGGGGACCTGGCTGGGGACCTGGCTAGTGACCTGTCTGGGGACCTGGCTAGTGACCTGTCTGGGGACCTGGCTAGTGACCTGTCTGGTGACCTGGCTGGTGACCTGGCTGGGGACCTGGCTAGTGACCTGTCTGGGGACCTGGCTAGTGACCTGTCTGGTGACCTGGCTGGTGACCTGGCTAGTGACCTGGCTGGGGACCTGGCTGGTGACCTGGCTGGGGACCTGCCTAGTGACCTGTCTGGGGACCTGGCTAGTGACCTGTCTGGGGACCTGGTTAGTGACCTGTCTGGGGACCTGGCTGGTGACCTGTCTGGTGACCTGGCTGGGGACCTGGCTAGTGACCTGTCTGGGGACCTGGCTAGTGACCTGTCTGGGGACCTGGCTGGGGACCTGGCTAGTGACCTGTCTGGTGACCTGTCTGGTGACTTGTCTGGTGACCTGGCTAGTGACCTGGCTGGTGACCTGGCTGGTGACCTTGCTGGGGCTGTTTGGTTTTATAGAATTAGAACATTTACAGTCAGACACAACAACAAGCTGGGCTTCTTGTTACTAAGAGAAAGCACCGTCCTTTCTCTATCACACACACACACACACACACACACACACACACACACACACACACACACACACACACACACACACACACACACACACACACACACACACACACACACACACACACACACACACACACACACACACACACACACACACACACACACCTTATTAGATTTCCATAGATTTATATTATGAATGTCAACTCTTTTGGCTTGAGTGTCTGCATAGAGTACAGTCTCTGTGCCATGAGTGCCCACTATTCATCATACCATAAGCTCTCTGAGGTCTCCAGTGACTCTGTGCTGTGGCAGTGCACTGCAGGTCTGATGTAGGTTTGATGCTGCGGTCCATCAGAGCAGAAGTAATGTGCTATGGATCAATAGCAGCAGCAGAGAGACACAGCAGACCCAGATTACCCAGCAGACCCAGTCTACCCAGAAGACCCAGTCTACCCAGAAGACCCAGTCTACCCAGCAGGCCCAGTCTAACCAGCAGACCCAGTCTAACCAGCAGACCCAGTCTACAAAGCAGACCCAGCAGACCCAGAAGACCCAGTCTACCCAGCAGACCCAGTCTACCCAGCAGACCCAGTCTACCCAGAAGATCCAGTCTACCCAGCAGACCCAGTCTACCCAAAAGACCCAGTCTACCCAGCAGACCCAGTCTACCCAGAAGACCCAGTCTACCCAGAAGACCCAGTCTACACAGTCTACCCAGCAGACCCAGTCTACCCGGAAGACCCAGTCTACCCAGAAGACCCAGTCTACCCAGAAGACCCAGTCTAACCAGCAGACCCAGTCTACCCAGCAGACCCAGCAGACCCAGTCAACCCAGCAGACCCAGCAGACCCATTCTACCCAGCAGACTCAGTCTACCCAGAAGACCCAGCAGAACCAGTCTAACCAGCAGACCCAGTCTACACAGCAGACCCAGCAGACCCAGTCTAACCAGCAGACCCAGCAGACCCAGTAGACCCAGTCTAACCAGCAGACCCAGCAGACCCAGTAGACCCAGTCTACCCAGCAGACCCAGTCTAACCAGCAGACTCAGTCTACCCAGCAGACCCAGTCTAACCAGCAGACCCAGTCTACCCAGCAGACCCAGTCTACCCAGCAGACCCAGTCTAACCAGCAGACCCAGTCTACACAGCAGACCCAGCAGACCCAGTCTAACCAGCAGACCCAGCAGACCCAGTAGACCCAGTCTAACCAGCAGACCCAGCAGACCCAGTAGACCCAGTCTACCCAGCAGACCCAGTCTAACCAGCAGACCCAGTCTACCCAGCAGACCCAGTCTAACCAGCAGACCCAGGAGACCCAGTCTACCCAGCAGACCCAGTCTAACCAGCAGACCCAGTCTACCCAGCAGACCCAGCAGACCCAGTCTACACAGCAGACCCAGCAGACCCAGTCTACACAGCAGACC
>NW_025746362.1:77500-112500 GCF_021184085.1 Oncorhynchus gorbuscha
TCTCTCTCTCTCTCTCTCTCTCTCTCTCTCTCTCTCTCTCTCTCTCTCTCTCTCTCTCTCTCTCTCTCTCTCTCTCTCTCTCTCTCTCTCTCTCTCTCTCTCTCTCTCTCTCTCTCTCTCTCTCTCTCTCTCTCTCTCTCTCTCTCTCTCTCTCTCTCTCTCTTCCTTCCCCTCATAAAGCAGGGTCAGTAGTTAATTATCTCGACAGCCTGTTTGCAGCCGTACTGCTCCACACCTAATTAAGAAACTTGGTTAATTAAAAAAAGCTGCAATAAGGCCGTAATGGGCGGGAAAAATGAGTTAGTTAGTCTCTGAGGGAACCAATAATGATCATAGGAAATATTTATGCGTGGATGGCCAGAGTAAACAGTCAGTTCCTTCTGGATCACTGGATGCATCGTACTTTATATCCACTACCCAGAACCCATGTGGTGTCAGGCGCCTCGCGGATCACATAGGATTACAAAATGTGTAGAACAGCAGGAAATGTACTTTAACACGGCAACGTTTTCTCATAGCCTCATGACAAAATGTGTTGAAGTGCAGGAAGGTGCCCCAAATGCGGTAGTCTGCAGAGCAGTCAGTCCGGCCCTGCAGAGCAGTCAGTCCGGCCCTGCAGAGCAGTCAGTCCGGCCCTGCAGAGCAGTCAGTCCGGCCCTGCAGAGCAGTCAGTCCGGCCCTGCAGAGCAGTCAGTCCGGCCCTGCAGAGCAGTCAGTCCAGCCCTGCAGAGCCGTCAGTCCGGCCCTGCAGAGCAGTCAGTCCGGCCCTGCAGAGCAGTCAGTCCGGCCCTGCAGAGCAGTCAGTCCAGCCCTGCAGAGCCGTCAGTCCGGCCCTGCAGAGCAGTCAGTCCGGCCCTGCAGAGCAGTCAGTCCAGCCCTGCAGAGCCGTCAGTCCGGCCCTGCAGAGCAGTCAGTCCGGCCCTGCAGAGCAGTCAGTCCGGCCCTGCAGAGCAGTCAGTCCGAGCAGTCAGTCCAGCCCTGCAGAGCAGTCAGTCCGGCCCTGCAGAGCAGTCAGTCCGGCCCTGCAGAGCAGTCAGTCCGAGCAGTCAGTCCAGCCCTGCAGAGCAGTCAGTCCAGCCCTGCAGAGCAGTCAGTCCGGCCCTGCAGAGCAGCCATTGATGTTAGGCCATGTAAATAGCTGTGGCTGTGTTGTTGCCTGAGACAGATAGATGACCATGACCACATGTATAATGGATCTCTAAAGCATATAGATAGATAAACAGGCAGGACATTCATCCTTATAAGGATAGAGTGAAATGAAGGCTACAGAACTACACTTCTCTTGTAGGGCAGGGATTGGGGACAGAGGGAACAGAGGAAGAGCGCCCCTACTGGCCATCCAATGCCACAGCATCTGGTCTCTCATCCAGGGAGCGATCAGGACCAACCCTGCTTAGCTTAAGGGGGACAGCAGCAGAGATATGGAAGGGCAGTGCTGTAGGTCTATGGCTGCTGGCACATGTAATGTATGATATAAAAATACTGTTCCCTGCATTTGCCTGGCATGCAAATGCATGTAAATACCTTCATGAATTCTAATAGCACATTCACAATACAAAGCAGTGAACACAAGTAACCGAAATGGCTTAAACGCAGCACATTCACCACATAGCAAATGGAAACTTTGGGCTGTAAATTTACACACAAGGCCAAGCTATTACTATGCAGATGGAGAGAGAGGCGAAGACGAGGGAGTGGAGGGAGGGAGGGAGTCAATAATGAGTGTTTCTCCAGTCCTGTTCCATTAGTACTCGGCCAAGACCGGGCTGTGATTGGTGGGCTTGGCTCCTTAGAGTTGGGTTGTTGATGTGTGTTGGAATAATCAGGGCCGTCTAACAGTACAGTGGTACATGGAGGGTTGTGTTGATGTTTTGGTTATGGAATGTTGAAGGCAGCATCGTCAGGGTAGGGAATTGGGAAATGGGGTTGGGAATGGGGAAATGGGGTTGGGGAATGGGGAAATGGGGTAGGGGAATGGGGAAATGGGGTTGGGGAATGGGGAAATGGGGTTGGGGAATGGGAAATGGGGTATGGGAATGGGGAATTGGGGAATGGGGAAATGGGGTTGGGAAATGGGGTAGGGGAATGGGGAAATGGGGTAGGGGAATGGGGAAATGGGGTAGGGGAATGGGGAAATGGGGAAATGGGGTTGGGGAAATGGGTTAGGGGAATGGGGAAATGGGGTAGGGGAATGGGGAAATGGGGAATGGGGAAATGGGGTTGGGGAAATGGGGTAGGGGAATGGGGAAATGGGGTTGGGGAATTTGGAACTGCTTCCCCATTCTATCTAAGATGGTGTGTGTAACCTGGACATAGAGAGAAATGGAACACTGTAAACAAAAACCCGGGACACTCAAATTAGTATGATATCTAACATTTGGCATGGTATGTATTCATTTGTGGATGTCCTTCATCCATTTTTTATCATATGTTACAAATGACAATTTACTTGATATGTTGCGAATTTTAATTTGTTGTGGCTAACGTTAGTTAGTTGGCTAGGTGGCTAACGCAAATGTTAGGTAGGTTACCTAGGTGGCTAACATTAGCTAGGCATTAGGGGTTAAGGTTAGAGTTAGGGTAAAGGGTTAAGGTTAGGATTAGGAGTTAGGGTAAAGGGTTAGGAGTTAGGGTAAAGGGTTAGGGTTAGGAGTTCGGAGTTAGGGTAAATGGTTAAGGTTAGGGTTAGGAGTTAGGATAAAGGGTTAAGGTTAGGAGTTAGGATAAAGGGTTAAGGTTAGGGTTAGGAGTTAGGGTAAAGGGTTAGGGTTAGGAGTTAGGTAAAGGTTTAAGGTTAGGGTTAGGAGTTAGGGTAAAGGGTTAGGAGTTAGGTTAAAGGGTTAGGAGTTAGGGCAAAGGGTTAGGAGTTAGGGTAAAGGGTTAGGAGTTAGGGTAAAGGGTTAAAGTTAGGGTTAGGAGTTAGGGTAAAGGGTTAGGAGTTAGGGTTAGGAGTTAGGGTACAGGGGTAAGGTTAGGGTTAGGGTAAAGGGGTAAGGTTAGGTTTAGGAGTTAGAGTAAAGTGTTAGGGTTAGGAGTTAAAGGGTTAGGGTTAGGAGTTAGGGTAAAGGGTTAGGAGTTAGGGTAAAGGGTTAGGAGTTAGGTTAAAGGGTTAGGAGTTAGGGTAAAGGGTTAGGGTTAGGAGTTAGGGTAAAGGGTTATGGTTAGGAGTTAGGGTAAAGGGTTAGGAGTTAGGGTAAAGGGTTAGGGTTAGGAGTTAGGGTAAAGGGTTAAAGTTACAGGAAGGGTTAGCTAACATGCAAAGTAGCAAGTAATTGCGAAGTTGCTAATTATCTAAAATTGTCCGTGATGAGAATCTACCACCCAACCTTTGGTATGCAAGACATCCATGTTGTACACCTCCCATCCACCTCCACCAAGCACATTCCTATCGTTTTAGCCTTAAGTAACCTTCTGTCTTTTTGTAACAATACCAAACGTATCATACTCATTTGAGTGTCCCAGATTTCCATTTACTGTGTGTGTGTGTGTGTGTGTGTGTGTGTGTGTGTGTGTGTGTGTGTGTGTGTGTGTGTGTGTGTGTGTGTGTGTGTGTGTGTGTGTGTGTGTGTGTGTGTGTGTGTGTGTGTGTGTGTGTGTGTGTGTGTGTGTGTGTGTGTGTGTGTGTGTGTGTGTGTGTGTGTGTGTGTGTGTGTGTGTGTGTGTGTGTGGAAGAGAGGTCAGTGAGTCCTTGTGATAACAGTATAACCACACTTCATATCCCTGACCTTGAGCCACCCATCATATACCAGAAAGGCACAAACTATCAGGGATGACAAAGTGGACCTGAAAGACCCATTTTTTTTTACCTCAGGCCTGGAAGTTTTCTCCTGTAATTTGATTGAACTTTTAAACCAATCGAGGTAAGCATGGTTTTACAAATGGAGATTGTATTTCCACATGAATGGAAAATGTCAAAAAGCCTCTGATAAAACTGCAGTGTCAAATAATTCATATTGGATAAAAGAAGCAGATGAGTGAGCACAGTACCTCGTTTTGTTTTTCTACAAGGTGATGGAATTGTTTTGACTATGAATGTACTGTACATGCAGCAGAAGAACGGCGCACAGAGCCGACAGCTGCTGTATTGGATTTCACCAGCGAAGCTGAATCACAGTGGGGAACAAAGACTGGGAAGGTACATTTTATAGACATTTTATCTACATACAAGTGTTATTCCGTGTGAATGCAGAGACTGGAGGCTGTAGAACCTTTCTACCAAGGTGGCCTCGTTTCGCTCAACAAATGGCCTCACATTTATCCGGCCGGAGGAACATGGAGTCGTTAGGACACTTCTTTTCAGAGTTACTTCCAGGGACACGGCTATAGAGCCTGTTGTACAAATTCCTCACATTTATCTACCTACTCAAGAATAACTATGAGTGAACTATGAATTCACGTGGTATATCTCTTTGTGTTTTGTGCTCTGACTGTCCAAAAATAGTGTCTTCTTCCTGTCCCTCGTCCACTATTCATGGTAAAGTAGAAATAGAATGATAGACGACTCATACAAAAACATTCAACACGTTCCTCTTACAGTATTCTATGACAAAGTTAACAAGACAGTATATATGTATCATTGGACTGTTCCCTCCACTGTTCCCCCCACTGTTCCCTCCACTGTTCCCTCCACTGTTCCCTCCACTGTTCCCTTCACTGTTCCCTCCACTGTTCCCCCACTGTTCCCTCCACTGTTCCCTTCACTGTTCCCTCCACTGTTCCCCCACTGTTCCCTCCACTGTTCCCTTCACTGTTCCCTCCACTGTTCCCTCCACTGTTCCCTCCACTGTTCCCTCCACTGTTCCCTCCACTGTTCCCCCACTGTTCCCTCCACTGTTCCCTCCACTGTTCCCTCCACTGTTCCCTCCACTGTTCCCTCCACTGTTCCCTCCACTGTTCCCTCCACTGTTCCCTTCACTGTTCCCTCCACTGTTCCCTTCACTGTTCCCTCCACTGTTCCCTCCACTGTTCCCTCCACTGTTCCCTCCACTGTTCCCTCCACTGTTCCCTTCACTGTTCCCTCCACTGTTCCCTCCACTGTTCCCTCCACTGTTCCCTCCACTGTTCCCTCCACTGTTCCCTCCACTGTTCCCTTCACTGTTCCCTCCACTGTTCCCTCCACTGTTCCCTCCACTGTTCCCTCCACTGTTCCCTCCACTGTTCCCTCCACTGTTCCCTCCACTGTTCCCTCCACTGTTCCCTCCACTGTTCCCTCCACTGTTCCCTTCACTGTTCCCTCCACTGTTCCCTCCACTGTTCCCTCCACTGTTCCCTTCACTGTTCCCTCCACTGTTCCCTCCACTGTTCCCTTCACTGTTCCCTCCACTGTTCCCTCCACTGTTCCCTCCACTGTTCCCCCCACTGTTCCCGCCACTGTTCCCCCCACTGTTCCCTTCACTGTTCCCTCCACTGTTCCCTCCACTGTTCCCTTCACTGTTCCCTTCACTGGTCCCTCCACTGGTCCCTCCACTGGTCCCTCCACTGTTCCCTTCAGTCTTAAGGTTCTTTGTTGGATTGGAATGTGAGCACTAGGACGAAGGGACAAAAAACAACCATCCTACAAAAGACAACTCTATACCTTCATGGTAATAGAAAAGACAACTCTATACCTTCATGGTAATAGAAAAGACAACTCTTTACCTTCATGGTAACAGAAAAGACAACTCTTTACCTTCATGGTAACAGAAAAGACAACTCTATACCTTCATGGTAACAGAAAAGACAACTCTATACCTTCATGGTAATAGAAAAGACAACTCTTTACCTTCATGGTAACAGAAAAGACAACTCTATACCTTCATGGTAATAGAAAAGACAACTCTTTACCTTCATGGTAACAGAAAAGACAACTCTTTACCTTCATGGTAATAGAAAAGACAACTCTATACCTTCATGGTAATAGAAAAGACAACTCTTTACCTTCATGGTAACAGAAAAGACAACTCTATACCTTCATGGTAATAGAAAAGACAACTCTTTACCTTCATGGTAATAGAAAAGACAACTCTTTACCTTCATGGTAATAGAAAAGACAACTCTATACCTTCATGGTAATAGAAAAGACAACTCTATACCTTCATGGTAATAGAAAAGACAACTCTATACCTTCATGGTAATAGAAAAGACAACTCTATACCTTCATGGTAATAGAAAAGACAACTCTATACCTTCATGGTAATAGAAAAGACAACTCTATACCTTCATGGTAATAGAAAAGACAACTCTTTACCTTCATGGTAATAGAAAAGACAACTCTTTACCTTCATGGTAATAGAAAAGACAACTCTATACCTTCATGGTAATAGAAAAGACAACTCTATACCTTCATGGTAATAGAAAAGACAACTCTTTACCTTCATGGTAATAGAAAAGACAACTCTTTACCTTCATGGTAATAGAAAAGACAACTCTATACCTTCATGGTAATAGAAAAGACAACTCTATACCTTCATGGTAATAGAAAAGACAACTCTTTACCTTCATGGTAATAGAAAAGACAACTCTTTACCTTCATGGTAATAGAAAAGACAACTCTTTACCTTCATGGTAATAGAAAAGACAACTCTATACCTTCATGGTAATAGAAAAGACAACTCTATACCTTCATGGTAATAGAAAAGACAACTCTTTACCTTCATGGTAATAGAAATGACAACTCTTTACCTTCATGGTAATAGAATAAGGCTAAATTAAAGATAACTATTAAAAACATGATCCACTCATGCTGACCTTAGTGCACAGATCCTCCTAAAGTCAATAGATGGATCCTTATTTGTTACCAACCTCTGCATATTCTGAAGGGTCTTTGTCAGTGTATGGATGAGGCTGTGCCTGATGAGGATGGGTCTGTGATTGCTGTTTTAATTTCCCCAGTGAAGGGAGTGGGAGCTCCTCTTCCTGGCCGTGGTGTGTGTTGGACAGCTCCTCCAAAGTGTGGCAGAGAAAAACGGCCTTATTAGCCCAGTTCATTAAAAGCATTAATAGTCATGAAATGAGAGGCACCAGAGTCCAAAAGGCTTAATGCTCCATCCATTTTAATTAGACAGCTGCAAAACTGAAGTGAGGGAAGCCTAAGCTTCTACCCTAAGCGTAGCGCGCACATCACACACACACAAATACACAGGCACCTAAGCACACACACACATACATGCACGAACATGTTAGCAACCTGCTTGTTATAGCTTCCCCCCCCCCCGTCCCTCCACACCCCCATTTCACTCTCTGTTACACCACTGACCCCCTCCCCCTGCTCCCGATTAAAATGATGTTTAATTAAAATTGATCACATTAAGAAACTGATGTGGTTAATTAACTGGACTCTGGCAGAGTCCCTTCCTCTACATCTGACGGCTACATTGTAAAACACTTCCCATCGGGGGAGAGGGGGCCGGGGGGCAGGGGGGGAGAGGGGGCAGGGGGGCAGGGGGGAGAGGGGGCTGGGGGGCTGGGGGGCCGGGGGGCAGCCTATACATGTCTTACTGCAGCTCCTTCCCTTCCTACATATAACACTCCACCACTGTCTCTCTTAACCTCTGTGCAATCAAGCTAGAAGACATTTTGTCAGTTCAGCTAAAGTTCTCCCTCTCCTGCAACCTCTCTCTTCCTCCTACTCCATCATTTTAATGTACATTTTATTATTTATCCCTCCATCTCTCTACCTGTTCTTCCATCTCCTCCTTCCTTTTTTCTTCATTTCCTTCCTTCCTTTGTGTCTTCCACTCATTCTTCCTCTTTCTCTCTCTCCTCTCCCTCTGCCAGCAGTAGAAGTTATGGTGAGTGGCTGGGTAGCTGACAGCGGTACAGCGGCAGGGTAGATAAGGCTGTGACCTCTCTGGCCGGCGGAGATGAGATGAATACATTATTCCCCTGGTGATGGAGGGAGGTCGGGTTACTGGGGTGAATGAACTGCCAACGCAAGGCCCCACAACTAAATATGCTGCATCTGTAACAAGGGACACAGACAGGGCTGAAGAAAGGAGGAGATGGGGAAAGAGAGAGAGAAAGGGGAAGAAGATGGAGATAGGGGAAGGAGAGGGGGAGATAGGGGAAGAAGAGGGGGAGATAGGGGAGGGAGAGGGAGAAAGAGGAAGGAGGGGTAGAGATAAGGGAATGATAGTGGGAGATAGGGGAGGGAGAGATAGGGGAAGGAGGAGGGAGAGATGGAAAAGGAGAGGGGGAGATAGGGGAAGGAGAGGGAGAGATGGAAAAGGGAGAGGGGAGAGGGGAAGGAGAGGGAGACATGGAAAAGGAGAGGGGGAGAGAGGGGAAGGAGAGGGAGGGAGGAGAAGGAGAAGGAGAGAGGGAAGGGAGAGGGAGGAGATGGAAAAGGAGAGGAGGAGATAGGGGAAGGAGAGGGAGAGATGGAAAAGGAGAGGGGGAGATAGGGGAAGGAGAGGGGAGAGATAGATAGGGGAAGGAGAGGGAGAGATGGAAAAGGGAGAGGAGGAGATAGGGGAAGGAGAGGGAGAGATGGAAAAGGAGGAGAGGAGATAGGGGAAGGGAAGGAGAGATAGGGGAAGGAGAGGGAGAGATGGAAAAGGAGAGGGGGAGAGGGGAAGGGGGGAGCGATAGGGGAAGGAGGGGAGAGAGGGGAAGGAGAGGGGAGAGATGGAGAGAGAGGGGAGATACTGGAGGAGAGGGGGAGAGAAGGATGGAGGGGAGAGGAGAGGGAGATAAGGAAGAGAGGGAGATAGGGAGAAGGGGGTTTTATCTGTGTTTGGAGCCTACTCCCAGAGTACATGTGGGGGGGGACCTAGAGGGACTGAGATAGGGGAGGAACATCTTCTCTCTTCTATTTTCCCCAGAGCTTGATACTGGATGATGGTAGAGGGACCATTCCATCAAAATGGATGTGTATGTGTGTGTGTGTGTGGGGGGGCTCATTTGTTGTACGTTTTATCTGTGTTTGTGTCAGCCTACTCCCAGAGTACATGTGTATAATCAGTGTCAACCTACCATCCTGACTGTCTGAGCCCAGAGTACATGTGTTTAATGTGTATAATCAGTGTCAACCTACCATCCATCCTACATGTATTTAATGTGTATAACTGTCTGAGCTGAGCCCAGAGTACATGTATTTAATGTGTATAATCAGTGTCAACCTACCATCCTCACTGTCTGAGCCCAGAGTACATGTATTTAATGTGTATAATCAGTGTCAACCTACCATCCTCACTGTCTGAGTCCAGAGTACATGTATTTAATGTGTATAATCAGTGTCAACCTACCTTCCTGACTGTCTGAGCCCAGAGTACATGTATTTAATGTGTATAATCAGTGTCAACCTACCATCCTCACTGTCTGAGCCCAGAGTACATGTATTTAATGTGTATAATCAGTGTCAACCTACCATCCTGATTGTCTGAGCCCAGAGTACATGTGTTTGTGTGTATTTTATTACCTCTGTTTATGTGTGGGCACATTTGTTTAGGAAAATGCTTTATTTTGTGTCTTTGTGTTTGAGAATATGTATTTGTATGTTTCTGTATGTGTGTGTGTTGGTGTGTTTGTGTGTAATTGTGTGTGTGTGGGTGTGTTTGTGTGTAATTGTGTGTGCGTGCGCTCGTGCGCTCGTGCGTGTTTGCATGCGTGCCCGCCAAGGGCATCATTTATCTAGTGGCCTAGAGACAAAAACAACCTGCTGCCAGTATTAATGGTTCTTCCTGCAGCACCTGTGTGGATTGGGGTCAGGGGTCAGCAGTCACAGCCAATCTTGAGTAAATGGAGGCTGTGTAGCACTAGACAAACGGCTAAGAGCTTTAGAACAAAGCCAAGGCCATGGCCAACCATGTGAGTGTTGGGGGGGGGGGGTCTGTGTGTGTGTGTGTGTGTGTGTGTGTGTGTGTGTGTGTGTGTGTGTGTGTGTGTGTGTGTGTGTGTGTGTGTGTGTGTGTGTGTGTGTGTGTGTGTGTGTGTGTGTGTGTGTGTGTGTGTGTGTGTGTGTGTGTGTGTGTGTGTGTGTGTGTGTGTGTGTGTGTGTGTGCGTGGCTGTGTGTCTGTGTGTCTGTGTCTCATTTCTTTTACTCCTCTATGTCTCCCAGTCTTATCCACTATAACCAGATTAGCTAGTTTCTTGTTTATTATCCAGGAATCTGACCTCTTCTATCCATTTAAATGAATCCTGCCTAACTTTAATGCATCGGATTCTATTACGGTATTGCTAACCTCCGCAGGAATAAGTCCTTTTGACTGAATAACAGGATTGTAGTGTGGCAGCTGCTCACATGATAAAGAGCTATATCCTCTCTCCACAGGCTTATACAGTAGCATGGTATTATGTCTGGACAGGAGAATAAGGAATGGAAAATAAACCAAACCTGCCTTAGCGATGTCTTTGATTACTAACTACTGGTTGCACACAAGCACCTCTCATTGTGAAGGGAATCTACCTAGTTACTGTAGAATCCACCTGTGAGGGAATCTACCTAGTTACTGTAGAATCTACCTATGAGGGAATCTACCTAGTTACTGTAGAATCTACCTGTGAGGAGTATCTACCTAATTACTGTAGAATCTACCTGTTAGGGAATCTACCTAGTTACTGTAGAATCTACCTGTAAGAGGAATCTACCTAGTTACTGTAGAATCTACCTGTGAGGAGTATCTACCTAATTACTGTAGAATCTACCTGTTAGGGAATCTACCTAGTTACTGTAGAATCTACCTGTGAGGAGTATCTACCTAATTACTGTAGAATCTACCTGTTAGGGAATCTACCTAGTTACTGTAGAATCTACCTGTAAGAGGAATCTACCTAGTTACTGTAGAATCTAGACACTTCCGGCGCCGACTGAGATGGCCGCCTCGCTTCACGTTCCTAGGAAACTATGCAGTTTTTTGTTTTTTTACATGTTATTTCTTACATTAGTACCCCAGGTCATCTTAGGTTTCATTGCATACAGTCGAGAAGAACTACTGAATATAAGAGCAGCGTCAACTCACCATCAGTGCGACCAAGAATATGACTTTCGCGAAGCAGATCCTGTGTTCTGCCTTTCACCCAGGACAACGGAATGGATCCCAGCCGGCGACCCAAAAAAACGACTTCGTAAAAGAGGGAAACGTAGCGGTTTTCTGGTCAGACTCCGGAGACGGGCTCATCGTGCACCACTCCCCAGTATACTTCTCGCCAATGTCCAGTCTCTTGACAACAAGGTTGATGAAATCCGAGCAAGGGTAGCATTCCAGAGGGACATCAGAGACTGTAACGTTCTTTGCTTCACGGAAACATGGCTCACTGGAGAGACGCTATCGGAGTCGGTGCAGCCAGCTGGTTTCTCCACGCATCGCGCCGACAAAAACAAACATCTTTCTGGTAAGAAGAGGGGCGGGGGCGTATGCCTTATGGCTAACGAGACGTTGTGTGGTCACAAAAGCATACAGGAACTCAAGTCCTTCAGTTCACCTGATTAAGAATTCCTCACAATCAAATGTAGACCGCATTATCTACCAAGGGAATTCTCTTCGATTATAATCACAGCCGTATATATTCCCCCCAAGCAGACACATCGATGGCTCTGAACGAACTTTATTTGACTCTTTGCAAACTGGAATCCATACATCCTGAGGCTGCATTCATTGTAGCTGGGGATTTTAACAAGGCTAATCTGAAAACATGACTCCCTAAATTGTATCAGAATATCGATTGCGCAACCAGGGCTGGCAAAACCTTGGATCACTGTTATTCTAACTTCCGTGACGCATATAAGGCCCTGCCCCGCCCTCCTTTCGGAAAAGCTGACCACGACTCTATTTTGCTGATCCCAGCCTACAGACAGAAACTAAAACAAGAAGCTCCCACGCTGAGGTCTGTTCAACGCTGGTCCGACCAATCTTATTCCACACTCCAAGACTGCTTCCATCACGTGGACTGGGATATGTTTCGTATTGCGTCAGACAACAACATTGACGAATACGCTGATTCGGTGTGCGAGTTCATTAGAACGTGCGTTGAAGATGTCGTTCCCATAGCAACGATTAAAACATTCCCAAACCAGAAACCGTGGATTGATGGCAGCATTCGCGTGAAACTGAAAGCGCGAACCACTGCTTTTAATCTGGGCAAGGTGACTGGAAATATGACCAAATACAAACAGTGTAGCTATTCCCTCCGCAAGGCAATCAAACAAGCTAAGCGTCAGTATAAAGACAAAGTAGAATCTCAATTCAACGGCTCAGACACAAGAGGTATGTGGCAGGGTCTACAGTCAATCACGGATTACAAAATCAAAACCAGCCCCGTCACGGACCAGGATGTCTTGCTCCCAGGCAGACTAAATAACATTTTTGCCCGCTTTGAGGACAATACAGTGGCACTGACACGGCCTGCAACCAAAACATGCAGCCTCTCCTTCACTGCAGCCGAGGTGAGTAAAACATTTAAACGTTTTAACCCTCGCAAGGCTGCAGGCCCAGACGGCATCCCCAGCCGCGCCCTCAGAGCATGCGCAAACCAGCTGGCTGGTGTGTTTACGGACATATTCAATCAATCTCTATCCCAGTCTGCTGTTCACACATACTTCAAGAGGGCCACCATTGTTCCTGTTCCCAAGAAAGCTAAGGTAACTGAGCTAAACGACTACCGCCCCGTAGCACTCACTTCCGTCATCATGAAGTGCTTTGAGAGACTAGTCAAGGACCATATCACCTCCACCCTACCTGACACCCTAGACCCACTCCAATTTGCTTACCGGCCAAATAGGTCCACAGACGATGCAATCTCAACCACCCTGTACACTGCCCTAACCCATCTGGACAAGAGGAATACCGACGACAGCTCGGAATTTAACACCTTAGTACCCTCCAAGCTCGTCATCAAGCTCGAGACCCTGGGTCTCGACCCCGCCCTGTGCAACTGGGTACTGGACTTCCTGACGGGCCGCCCCCAGGTGGTGAGGGTAGGCAACAACATCTCCACCCCGCTGATCCTCAACACTGGGGCCCCACAAGGGTGCGTTCTGAGCCCTCTCCTGTACTCCCTGTTCACCCACGACTGCGTGGCCACGCACGCCTCCAACTCAATCATCAAGTTTGCGGATGACACAACAGTGGTAGGCTTGATTACCAACAACGACGAGACGGCCTACAGGGAGGAGGTGAGGGCCCTCGGAGTGTGGTGTCAGGAAAATAACCTCACACTCAACGTCAACAACACTAAGGAGATGATTGTGGACTTCAGGAAACAGCAGAGGGAACACCCCCCCTATCCACATAGATGGAATAGTAGTGGAGAGGGTAGCAAGTTTTAAGTTCCTCGGCATACACATCACAGACAAACTGAATTTGTCCACTCACACAGACAGCATCGTGAAGAAGGCGCAGCAGTGCCTCTTCAACCTCAGGAGGCTGAAGAAATTTGGCTTGTCACCAAAAGCACTCACAAGCTTCTACAGATGCACAATCGAGAGCATCCTGGCGGGCTGTATCACCGCCTGGTACGGCAACTGCTCCGCCCACAACCGTAAGGCTCTCCAGAGGGTAGTGAGGTCTGCACAACGCATCGCCGTGGGCAAACTACCTGCCCTCCAGGACACCTACACCACCCGATGTTACAGGAAGGCCATAAAGATCATCAAGGACAACAACCACCCGAGCCACTGCCTGTTCACCCCGCTATCATCCAGAAAGCGAGGTCAGTACAGGTGCATCAAAGCTGGGACCGAGAGACTGAAAAACAGCTTCTATCTCAAGGCCATCAGACTGTTAAACAGCCACCACTAACATTGAGTGGCTGCTGCCAACACACTGACTCAACTCCAGCCACTTTAATAATGGTAATTGATGGGAAATGATGTAAAATATATCACTAGCCACTTTAAACAATGCTACCTAATATCATGTTTACATACCCTACATTATTCATCTCATATGTATACGTATATACTGTACTCTAGATCATCAAATCAAATCAAATCAAATTTTATTTGTCACATACACATGGTTAGCAGATGTTAATGCGAGTGTAGCGAAATGCTTGTGCTTCTAGTTCCGACAATGCAGTGATAACCAACAAGTAATCTAACTAACAATTCCAAAACTACTGTCTTATACACAGTGTAAGGGGATAAGGAACATGTACATAAGGATATATGAATGAGTGATGGTACAGAGCAGCATACAGTAGATGGTATCGAGTACAGTATATACATATGAGATGAGTGTGTAGACAAAGTAAACAAAGTGGCATAGTTAAAGTGGCTAGTGATACATGTGTTACATAAGGATGCAGTCGATGATGTAGAGTACAGTATATACATATGCATATGAGATGAATAATGTAGGGTAAGTAACATTATATAAGGTAGCATTGTTTAAAGTGGCTAGTGATATATTTACATCATTTCCCATCAATTCCCATTATTAAAATGGCTGGAGTTGGGTCAGTGTCAATGACAGTGTGTTGGCAGCAGCCACTCAATGTTAGTGGTGGCTGTTTAACAGTCTGATGGCCTTGAGATAGAAGCTGTTTTTCAGTCTCTCGGTCCCAGCTTTGATGCACCTGTACTGACCTCGCCTTCTGGATGATAGCGGGGTGAACAGGCAGTGGTTCGGGTGGTTGATGTCCTTGATGATCTTTATGGCCTTCCTGTAACAACGGGTGGTGTAGGTGTCCTGGAGGGCAGGTAGTTTGCCCCCGGTGATGCGTTGTGCAGTCCTCACTACCCTCTGGAGAGCCTTACGGTTGAGAGCGGAGCAGTTGCCGTACCAGGCGGTGATACAGCCCGCCAGGATGCTCTCGATTGTGCATCTGTAGAAGTTTGTGAGTGCTTTTGGTGACAAGCCGAATTTCTTCAGCCTCCTGAGGTTGAATAGGCGCTGCTGCGCCTTCTTCACGACGTCTTTACTGCATCTTTATGTAATACATTTATCACTAGCTACTTTAACTATGCCACTTTGTTTACATACTCCTCTCATATGTATATACTGTACTCGATACCATCTACTGCATCTTGCCTATGCCGCTCTGTACCATCACTCATTCATATATCTTTATGTACATATTCTTTATCCCCTTACACTTGTGTGTATAAGACAGTAGTTTTGGAATTGTTAGTTAGATTACTTGTTGGTTATTACTACATTGTCGGAACTAGAAGCACAAGCATTTCGCTACACTCGCATTAACATCTGCTAACCATGTGTATGTGACAAATACAATTTGATTTGATAACTGTGAGTGAATCTACATAGTTACTGTAGAATCTACCTGTGAGGGAATCTACCTAGTTACTGTAGAATCCGCCTGTGAGGGAAATCTACCTAGTTACTGTAGAATCTACCTGTGAGGGAATCTACCTAGTTACTGTAGAATCTACCTGTGGGGAATCTACCTAGTTACTGTAGAATCCGCCTGTGAGGGAAATCTACCTAGTTACTGTAGAATTTACCTGTGAGGGAATCTACCTAGTTACTGTAGAATCTACCTGTGAGGGGAATCTGCCTAGTAACTGTAGAATCTACCTGTGAGGGGAATCTGCCTAGTTACTGTAGAGTCTAACTGTGAGGGGAATCTGCCTAGTAACTGTAGAATCTAACTGTGAGGGGAATCTGCCTAGTAACTGTAGAATCTAACTGTGAGGGGAATCTGCCTAGTAACTGTAGAATCTAACTGTGAGGGGAATCTGCCTAGTAACTGTAGAATCTAACTGTGAGGGGAATCAGCCTAGTAACTGTAGAGTCTAACTGTGAGGGGAATCTGCCTAGTTACTGTAGAATCTAACTGTGAGGGGAATCAGCCTAGTATCTGTAGAATCTAACTGTGATGGGAATCTGCCTAGTAACTGTAGAATCTAATTGTGAGGGGAATCTGCCTAGTAACTGTAGTCTAACTGTGAGGGGAATCTGCCTAGTTACTGTAGAGTCTAACTGTGAGGGGAATCTGCCTAGTAACTGTAGAATCTACCTGTGAGGGGAATCTGCCTAGTAACTGTAGAGTCTAACTGTGAGGGGAATCTGCCTAGTTACTGTAGAGTCTAAATGTGAGGGGAATCTGCCTAGTTACTGTAGAGTCTAACTGTGAGGGGAATCTGCCTAGTAACTGTAGTCTAACTGTGAGGGGAATCTGCCTAGTAACTGTAGTCTAACTGTGAGGGGAATCTGCCTAGTTACTGTAGAAGTATGCTGTTTATATGATCCAGAACCATTTAGTGATTATATTTGACCACAGGGAGAATAGCTATGGTGTAATTACACTGCACATGTATCTAGAATTGTTTACATCCTGGCCTTTAAAAGGAGGGTTGGAGGGAGACATATCAAAGTAGTATTAAACACATTGATCCAACATGGTTAAAACTCTGTCTAGCATCATCATAAACCATCCTCCATTTCCCTGCACCATCAGAGAGGAATCATTTACATAATGCAGCGTCTTCACTATGCTAATTCAGTGCCCGCAGTATGCAAGAGCCACGTATATATGTATAAGTGTGTGTGTAAGAGTGTGTGTTTGTGTGTGTATGTGTGTGTCTCTTAGCATGTGTGTATGTGCATGCTGTACAGACTAATGGGGCGAGTGGGGTTTTTAAAAGCCCTCCATAAAGCTCTCTATACCTGTTGGAGTGTGTGAGAGTGAACCCTAGATGCAGGGGCAGATACACACACTGCCGGAGATAGAGGCTGAGAGGACACCTCGACTACAGCTCTCTATACCTGTTGGAGTGTGTGAGAGTGAACCCTAGATGCAGGGGCAGATACACACACTGCCGGAGATAGAGGCTGAGAGGACACCTCGACTACAGCTCTCTATACCTGTTGGGTGTGTGAGAGTGAACCCTAGATGCAGGGGCAGATACACACACTGCCGGAGATAGAGGCTGAGAGGACACCTCGACTACAGCTCTCTATACCTGTTGGAGTGTGTGAGAGTGAACCCTAGATGCAGGGGCAGATACACACACTGCCGGAGATAGAGGCTGAGAGGACACCTCGACTACAGCTCTCTATACCTGTTGGAGTGTGTGAGAGTGAACCCTAGATGCAGGGGCAGATACACACACTGCCGGAGATAGAGGCTGAGAGGACACCTCGACTACAGCTCTCTATACCTGTTGGAGTGTGTGAGAGTGAACCCTAGATGCAGGGGCAGATACACACACTGCCGGAGATAGAGGCTGAGAGGACACCTCGACTACAGCTCTCTATACCTGTTGGAGTGTGTGAGAGTGAACCCTAGATGCAGGGGCAGATACACACACTGCCGGAGATAGAGGCTGAGAGGACACCTCGACTACAGCTCTCTATACCTGTTGGAGTGTGAGAGTGAACCCTAGATGCAGGGGCAGATACACACACTGCCGGAGATAGAGGCTGAGAGGACACCTCGACTACAGCTCTCTATACCTGTTGGAGTGTGTGAGAGTGAACCCTAGATGCAGGGGCAGATACACACACTGCCGGAGAAAGAGGCTGAGAGAAACACATCACAGGAGAAGTTAAGTCACCAACACAGGACAATGGAGAATGAACAGAAGTGCTTTTGAAAAGAAGGGGAATAATAGCATCTGTTTATATTCCACATCGCTATAATCTATGACTATTTAGAATCATTTACTGTGAAATAGCGGTGACATTTTGCTGCAATGGGACAAATCAGCCTGTGAATGATGATATTAATGTATGTGTTTTCACCATTGATTTCAGTTTGATTTATTTATTATTTTACCAGGTAAGTTGACTGAGAACACATTCTCATTTGCAGCAACAACCTGGGGAATAGTTACAGGGGATGAATGAGCCAATTGTAAACTGGAGATTATTAGGTGACTGTGATGGTTTGATGGCCAGATTGGGAATTTAGCCAGGACACCAGGGTTAACACTCTTACAATAAGTGCCATGGGATCTTTAATGACCGCAGAGAGTCAGGACACCCGTTTAACATCCCATTCGAAAGACAGCACCCTACACAGGGCGGTGTCCCCAATCACTGCCCTGGGGTATTGGGATATTCTTTAGATCAGAGGAAAGAGTGCCTCCTTACTGGCCCTCCAACAGCAATTCCAGCAGCATCTGTTCTCCCATCCAGGAACTGACCAGGACCAACCCTGCTTAGCTTCAGAAGCAAGCCAGCAGTGGTATGCAGGGTGGTATGCTTCAGTGTTGACATGTCCAGGACACGTTAACCTCTGTCTGTGCGAGCGAACAGGGGCAGCAACAGCAGAGGTGATTGGGCCATGCCGTACAGTGACCTCTTTGCATAGCTTCCAAATGGTGATTCTATTTGGGTGAACTCACCTATGTCAAGGCCTCATACAGGTCCCAATGGTCACCCTGTTCTATGTGACACACACACATACACACACACACACATTTGTAAGCTAGAGTAAGTGATTTTCATTGCCAATTATCTGAAGCGTTTGTTCGCCACATAACCTAATTGACAACCCTGTCGTCGTTTATTACCGAGTGACGTAAAGAAAAAGGATTCATGCTGTGTCCCTGTTCATTACATGACAGCGATGACAGGTGTGGAGACAAGCCCAATCTGCCTCAGTAGGAGATACGTCTGTGTGCCTCATACCTGTTTCTGATGCCTTTCTCTGATGATCTGAATCCTGATGTTTCCAGGACAGAGACGAAGAAGAGACGACAAGAGAAACAGCTGCGCAGTGTTTTTATCATGTTTGTATGCGTCATTCAGAACAGATGTCGCTGTACGACACACACAGAAAGATCTGCGCTACGGCTCGAACAGGAAGCTACAGACCCATTGAGATATGGAAGTTGTTGCACATGAATGGTTATTCCTCCCCCTGATGTTCATGTACAATTCTCAACTTTATCAATAAAGAACAGAATAAGGGAAATATACATGTGAATCAATCTTACCACTTATCTGAAAATGTCGGAGGTGCCGTATAGATGGTGTTGTGGACCCTCTGGAGGTCCTGCTGCTCTGCGAAGTGCAAGAAGTATGAATGTCCTGACTTCTGCAGAGGCCATGTCACTGTAAATGCTGTACAGCCAATGCAGACTTCGGATTGACCATGTAGCCTTTCAACCCTCCAGTTCAGTGGCCTTGTGGTTAGAGTGTCTGCCCTGAGATTGGAAGGATGGGGGTTTGATCCCTGGTCTAGCTATACCCAAAGACTTAACATGGTTCTGATACCTGGATTTGATGCCTCTCTGCTTGGGGGGGTGAAATGGTTCCCTGATGCCTCTCTGGCTATCGAAAGCAGAAACCGTGGAGTCAGCTTTGGCTGTATAATCAGGAGATGGGCTCTTGCTTATAGGCAGTTCTGGCTCAGATCACGAGGTGTACTTACTTGCTTCCCCCTGGACACGGAGGAGAACAGACATATTTTTCTGGAACACTTCTCAGACTTAGAGTACAACCTTATCGAGTAAGCAAGAAACCGTGCTAGATGCTGTATTTCCATACAACTCAATGAAAGGAGGTCTGCACATGGTGATGGGAGCTGGGCCGTCCTCTGGGGGGCTGAGTATGAGAGAGTGGAAGTATGAATGTTTATACTATACTGGCCAGTATCATAATCCATATCTATATGCATTCATTCATCATTACATCCTGATATGTTCTTCCTTTTTCAGTAGTTGTATGAATCAGAGTATGTTGTCATTTTGTTGTACAATCATTTTGTTCCTTCTCTCTCCTCCTCCTCTAGTTCTGATCACAGGTGATGAGCTGCACCTGTGACAGAAGGAAGTACGTATTTATTCGGGTGCTATGAGAGAAGGAAGGGGGGTCAGTCTTCAGTTCTCCTGGGTTCCCCCTGGTCCCGGGAGAACAATGACATATGGTGTCTCCCGTGAGGAGCCCTTCTGTATTGCCACCCATAATATCATTTGTTTGTTATATTCAGTCCCCCTACCTTCATCTATATCCTGAGGGCCAAGTAAGATAAAAAAAAAATAATAATAATAATAATAATAAGATAAAATAAAAAGTAAAATAAATGTAAAATATGTAATGAAGTAAAATAAAAATAATCCATATTAAATCTCCATTTACTTTGGCCATAATACAACGTGGTCCTGAGTTTCATTCAATACGGTCCAGTCAATGGGCTGCCAGTGACATTTGGTGGCAACGGCTCTGAGGATTTTAGTGCGCTAAACAGTAAGCGTCCCCTACCTTCCTCTATATCACGGACCCCGTTTACAATTCAACACCTGTAGCCTACTTTTGAGAGACTGTCAGTGAATCAAGTGTAGCCTAGCATAACATGTACAGTGTTTAGCATACGGCTGCAGCGGAATGCTGATCTCTTGCCCGACGCCAGTACTGTCTGTGCTTGTTTTGTGATAATAACTTGTGAAGTGAATAAGTGAATTAGCGGCTAATTGCCAGTACTGCATGTTTGTTCAGGGGTCGCACCGGAGTGAGCATCACCTGCCAAGGAGGCGTCCCCTGCGCACCCACACAAATCTGCCTTCCTCTATATCAATTAGCGCTGGGCCGTCCTCTGGGGCTGGCATGAAATGGACCATTAGGAGGTCCTAACACGCACACACCTTCCTCTATATCACACACACACACACACACACACACACACACACACACACACACACACACACACACACACACACACACACACACACACACACACACACACACACACACACACACACACACACACACACACAGTTGAATGGATGCGGAAGTGTGGGATGTGAAGGGTGTTGTGTGCATTGAGAGAGAGTACTTTACCTTGTCACTGCCAGTGTCTCTAATTGACACTGGCAGGGACAGTACTGTCTCCCCTACCTTCCTCTATATCACATGAGAGAAGGAAGGGCCAGTACTGTCCCCTACCTTCCTCTATATCACATGAGAGAAGGAAGGGCCAGTACTGTCCCCTGCCTTCCTCTATATCACATGAGAGAAGGAAGGGCCAGTACTGTCCCCCATGGGAGAAGGAAGGGCCAGTACTTCCTCTCTATATCACATGAGGGCCAACTGTCCCCCCTGCCTTCCTCTATATCACATGAAGGAAGGGCCAGTACTGTCCCCCTACCTTCCTCTATATCACATGGAGAAGGAAGGGCCAGTACTGTCCCCCTACCTTCCTCTATATCACATGAGAGAAGGAAGGGCCAGTACTGTCCCCCTGCCTTCCTCTATATCACATGAGAGAAGGAAGGGCCAGTACTGTCCCCCTACCTTCCTCTATATCACATGAGAGAAGGAAGGGCCAGTACTGTCCCCCTGTCTTCCTCTATATCACATGAGAGAAGGAAGGGCCAGTACTGTCCCCTGTCTTCCTCTATATCACATGAGAGAAGGAAGGGCCAGTACTGTCCCCCTACCTTCCTCTATATCACATGAGAGAAGGAAGGGCCAGTACTGTCCCCCTACCTTCCTCTATATCACATGAGAGAAGGAAGGGCCAGTACTGTCCCCCTGTCTTCCTCTATATCACATGAGAGAAGGAAGGGCCAGTACTGTCCCCCTACCTTCCTCTATATCACATGAGAGAAGGAAGGGCCAGTACTGTCCCCCTACCTTCCTCTATATCACTCTCTCTCAAGCTTTGACTGTTTCTCTTCACATTAGAATAACGTTTCAAATCAAACCACTGTAGCAGCTGTAGCATTCAGATTGTGCCGCACTGTTATTGTTTTACATTCTGTACAGTGAACAGTATATTGTGAAAGGTTCTCCTATGACAAATAATATGTATAATAAATATTTTGTACAATGGTAAGTCTGAGTATAGAATAACTTCTTAGAAAAAGGTACCCAGCTGACTAAACTCAGAACTCTGAAATGCCAGAAAGTATGTTCCAAAAAACTAAATGTGTGAACTAATGCCAATTGAACAATTTTCCTGACACTTTCCATAATGATATGGTTAATGAATCAGAAAGGGAGGATGAATGAATTTCAGGCATCGACAAGCAAATGGCATGTGCATTTGGATTAATATCTGACTGGCTGCTCGTCCTTAATTGAAAGAAGGTAAAGGCATGATAAAACACTGAGGCAGTTATTAAAGGATAATGAACTGCAGCACCAGGTGTTGGTTTGAGATCGGACATATTCCACCCGGTCACCTAATGATGTCGTTCCCAATAATGAAATAGGAAGATTGTGACTTGGCCACTAGATGGAGACAGAGCACTGCTGAACCAGTAATGAAATTGGAAGAGGGTGACATGGCCACAAGATGAAAACAGAGCACTGCCGATCCACTATTGTAAAGTGGCTGTTCCACTGGATGTCATAAGGTGAATGCACCAATTTGTAAGTCGCTCTGGATAAGAGCGTCTGCTAAATGACTTAAATGTAAATGTAAAATGTAAATAGGAAGAGGGTGACATGGCCACTAGATGGAAACAGAGCACTGCCGATCCAGTAATGAAATAGGAAGAGGGTGACATGGCCACTAGATGGAGACAGAGCACTGCCGATCCAGTAATGAAATAGGAAGAGGGTGACATGGCCACTAGATGGAGACAGAGCACTGCCGATCCAGTAATGAAATAGGAAGAGGGTGACATGGCCACTAGATGGAGACAGAGCACTGCCGATCCAGTAATGAAATAGGAAGAGGGTGACATGGCCACTAGAGGGAGACAGAGCACTGCCGATCCAGTAATGAAATAGGAAGAGGGTGACATGGCCACTAGATGGAGACAGAACACTGCCAATCTACTTATGCTGTCTCTCTCTCTCTTACTCATATCTTTACATTCCCAAAGCAAGAGAAATAAATAAACAGAAGTGGAAAAACCATATATTTTTTTACAATAAAAAGTACACTTCCTAAAGTGCCAAAAGAATAAAGACATTTCAAATGTCATATTATGTCTATATACAGTGACGTAATGACGTGCAAATAGTTAAAGTACAAAAGGGAAAATAAATCCACATAAATATAAGTTGTATTTACAATGGTGTTTGTTCTTCACTGGTTGCCCTTTCTTGTGGCAGCAGGTCACAAATCTTGCTGCTGTGATGGTACACTGTGGTATTTCACCCGATAGATATGGGAGTTTATCAAAATGGGATTTGTTTTCAAATTCTTTGTGGGTCTGTGTAATCTGAGGGAAATATGTGTCTCTAATATGGTCATACATTTGGCAGGAGGTTAGGTAGTACAGCTCAGTTTCCATGTAATTTTGTGGGCAGTGAGCACATAGCCTGTCTTCTCTTGAGTGCCAGGTCTGCCTTTGGTGGCCTTTCTCAATAGCAAGGCTATGCTCACTGAATCTGTACATACAGTAGTCAAAGATTTGCTTAATTTTGGGTCAGTCACAGTGGCCAGGTATTCTGCCACTGTGTACTATCTGTTTAGGGCCAAATATCACTCTAGTTTGCTCTGCTTTTTTGTAAATTCTTTCCAATGTGTCAAGTAATTATCTTTTTGTTTTCTCATGATTTGGTTGGGTCTAATTGTGTTGCTGTCCTGGGGCTCTGTGGGGTGTGTTTGTGTTTTTGAACAGAGCCCCAGGACCAGCCAGCTTGCTTAAGGGACTCTTCTCTATGATCCAGAGAGGGTGTAAGGCACCGGAACAGCAGGCAGACTCAGGGTCAAGTCAGGAAGAGGTTGATTATCCAGAGTAGAGGCAAAGGTAGAGGACGACCGGCAGGCTCAGGGTCAGGGCAGGAAGAGGTTGATTATCCAGAGTAGAGGCAAAGGTAGAGGACCACCGGCAGGCTCATGGTCAGGGCAGGAATAGGTTGATTATCCAGAGTAGAGAAAAAGGTAGAGGACTACCGGCAGGCTCAGGGTCAGGGCAGGAAGAGGTTGATTATCCAGAGTAGAGACAAAGGTAGAGGACGACCGGCAGGCTCAGGGTCAGGGCAGGAAGAGGTTGACTATCCAGAGTAGACAAAGGTAGAGGGCGACCGGCAGGCTCAGGGTCAGGGCAGGAAGAGGTTGATTATCCAGAGTAGAGACAAAGGTAGAGGACGACCGGCAGGCTCAGGGTCAGGGCAGGAAGAGGTTGATTATCCAGAGTAGAGACAAAGGTAGAGGACGACCGGCAGGCTCAGGGTCAGGGCAGGAAGAGGTTGATTATCCAGAGTAGAGACAAAGGTAGAGGACCCACCGGCAGGCTCAGGGTCAGGGCAGGAAGAGGTTGATTATCCAGAGTAGAGGCAAAGGTAGAGGACGACCGGCAGGCTCAGGGTCAGGGCTGGAAGAGGTTGATTATCCAGAGTAGAGACAAAGGTAGAGGACGACCGGCAGGCTCAGGGTCAGGGCAGGAAGAGGTTGATTATCCAGAGTAGAGACAAAGGTAGAGGACGACCGGCAGGCTCAGGGTCAGGGCAGGAAGAGGTTGATTATCCAGAGTAGAGGCAAAGGTAGAGGACGACCGGCAGGCTCAGGGTCAGGGCAGGAAGAGGTTGATTATCCAGAGTAGAGACAAAGGTAGAGGACGACCGGCAGGCTCAGGGTCAGGGCAGGAAGAGGTTGATTATCCAGAGTAGAGGCAAAGGTAGAGGACGACCGGCAGGCTCAGGGTCAGGGCAGGAAGAGGTTGATTATCCAGAGTAGAGGCAAAGGTAGAGGACGACCGGCAGGCTCAGGGTCAGGGCAGGAAGAGGTTGATTATCCAGAGTAGAGACAAAGGTAGAGGACGACCGGCAGGCTCAGGGTCAGGGCAGGAAGAGGTTGATTATCCAGAGGAGACCGGGCAGAGACATTAAGGTAGAGACAAAGGGACGACCGGCAGGCTCAGGGTCAGGGCAGGAAGAGGTTGATTATCCAGAGTAGAGACAAAGGTAGAGGACCCACCGGCAGGCTCAGGGTCAGGGCAGGAAGAGGTTGATTACCCAGAGTAGAGACAAAGGTAGAGGACGACCGGCAGGCTCAGGGTCAGGGCAGGAAGAGGACCGGCAGGCTCAGGGTCAGGGCAGGAAGAGGACCGGCAGGCTCAGGGTCAGGGCAGGCAGGAAAGGTCAAACCGGGAAACTAGAAAACAGGGACTATAGCAAAGACTGGCGCAAAGGAAACCGCTGGCAGGTTGAACATACAAAACAAAGACAGACAGACAGAAAACACAGGTATAAATACCCAGGGGATAATGGGGAAGATGGGAAACACCTGTAGGGGGTGGAGACAAGCACAAGGACAGGTGAAACAGATCAGGGTGGGACAGTTACATTGTCGTAGTTCTGTCTAGGGGGGCATATGGGGGAGGGAATGCTGTCACCTCCAGGTAGGTGTTTGTCCCCTGCGTGCTGAGGGTGTCGCGTTCTTGTCTAGTTCTGGCATTTAGGTCGCCACAGACTAGTACATGTCCCTGGGCCTGGAAATGGTTGATCTCCCCTTCTAGGATGGAGAAGTTGTTTTCATTCAAGTATGGGGATTCTAGTGGGGGGATATAGGGGATTCTAGTGGGGGATATAGGGATTCTAGTGGGGGATATAGGGGATTCTAGTGGGGGGATATAGGGGATTCTAGTGGGGGGATATAGGGATTCTAGTCGTGGGATATAGGTAGCACACAGGAGGACATTTTTCTTTGTTGAGATAATTTCCTTATTAATTTCTAGCCAGATGTAAAATGTTCCTGTTTTGACTAATTTAATAGAGTGGGTTAGGTCTGCTCTTTACCAAATTAGCCCCTGAGTCCCTTCCCTCGCTCACACCTGGTAGTTTGGTGGATGGGACGCTCTCTCTCTTGCTCTCCCCACCCTCTGAACTTTTCACACTCTTATTACTCACATTATACACACGCACGCACGCACGCACGCACGCACACACACACACACACACACACACACACACACACACACAGTGTAAACCTTTTAGCGTCTGTGTAGGTGTGTCAGGTGGGTGTGGCTGGTCCATCAGCTCAGACACTTAAGTGTGGCGGAGGCAGAGGAGCAGAGGGAATTATGGAATGGTAGTCGACGGCTGTAGACAAGAAGCCCTGCTGGGATGATTACAGAGGAGTGACGAACCAACGAGACGCTCCAAAACAACAGATAGATAGAGGAAGGAGAGAGTGTCACAGACAGTTCTCTGTTGCACCATTAGGGAGTGTCACAGACAGTTCTATGTTGCACCATTAGGGAGTGTCACAGACAGTTCTCTGTTGCCCCATTAGGGAGTGTCACAGACAGTTCTCTGTTACACCATTAGGGAGTGTCACAGACAGTTCTCACCATTAGGGAGTGTCACAGACAGTTCTCTGTTGCACCATTAGGGAGTGTCACAGACAGTTCTCTGTTGCACCATTAGGGAGTGTCACAGACAGTTCTCACCATTAAGGAGTGTCACAGACAGTTCTCACCATTAGGGAGTGTCACAGACAGTTCTCACCATTAGGGAGTGTCACGGACAGTTCTCACCATTAGGGAGTGTCACAGACAGTTCTCACCATTAGGGAGTGTCACACACAGTTCTCACCATTAGGGAGTGTCACAGACAGTTCTCACCATTAGGGAGTGTCACAGACAGTTCTCACCATTAGGGAGTGTCACAGACAGTTTCTCACCATTAGGAGTGTCACAGACAGTTCTCTGTTAAACCATTAGAGAGTGTCACAGACAGTTCTCTGTTGCACCATTAGGGAGTGTCACAGACAGTTCTCTGTTGCACCATTAGGGAGTGTCACAGACAGTTCTCACCATTAGGGAGTGTCACAGACAGTTCTCTGTTGCACCATTAGGGAGTGTCACAGACAGTTCTCACCATTAAGGAGTGTCACAGACAGTTCTCACCATTAAGGAGTGTCACAGACAGTTCTCACCATTAGGGAGTGTCACAGACAGTTCTCACCATTAGGGAGTGTCACAGACAGTTCTCACCATTAGGGAGTGTCACAGACAGTTCTCACCATTAGGGAGTGTCACACACAGTTCTCACCATTAGGGAGTGTCACAGACAGTTCTCACCATTAGGGAGTGTCACAGACAGTTCTCACCATTAGGGAGTGTCACAGACAGTTCTCACCATTAGGGAGTGTCACAGACAGTTCTCTGTTAAACCATTAGAGAGTGTCACAGACAGTTCTCTGTTGCACCATTAGGGAGTGTCACAGACAGTTCTCTGTTACACCATTAGAGAGTGTCACAGACAGTTCTCTGTTGCACCATTAGGGAGTGTCACGGACAGTTCTATGTTGCACCATTAGGGAGTGTCACAGACAGTTCTCTGTTGCCCCATTAGGGAGTGTCACAGACAGTTATCTGTTGCACCATTAGGGAGTGTCACAGACAGTTCTCTGTTGCACCATTAGGGAGTGTCACAGACAGTTCTCACCATTAAGGAGTGTCACAGACAGTTCTCACCATTAGGGAGTGTCACAGACAGTTTCATTAGGGAGTGTCACAGACAGTTCTCACCATTAGGGAGTGTCACAGACAGTTCTCACCATTAGGGAGTGTCCCAGACAGTTCTCTGTTGCACCATTAGGGAGTGTCACAGACAGTTCTATGTTGCACCATTAGGGAGTGTCACAGACAGTTCTCTGTTGCCCCATTAGGGAGTGTCACAGACAGTTCTCTGTTGCACCATTATGGAGTGTCACAGACAGTTCTCTGTTGCACCATTAGGGAGTGTCACAGACAGTTCTCACCATTAAGGAGTGTCACAGACAGTTCTCACCATTAGGGAGTGTCACAGACAGTTCTCACCATTAGGGAGTGTCACAGACAGTTCTCACCATTAGGGAGTGTCCCAGACAGTTCTCTGTTGCACCATTAGGGAGTGTCACAGACAGTTCTCTGTTACACCATTAGGGAGTGTCACAGACAGTTCTCTGTTACACCATTAGAGAGTGTCACAGACAGTTCTCTGTTGCACCATTAGGGAGTGTCACAGACAGTTCTCTGTTGCACCATTAGGGAGTGTCACAGACAGTTCTCTGTTACACCATTAGAGAGTGTCACAGACAGTTCTCTGTTGCACCATTAGGGAGTGTCACAGACAGTTCTATGTTGCACCATTAGGGAGTGTCACAGACAGTTCTCTGTTGCCCCATTAGGAGTGTCACAGACAGTTCTCTGTTGCACCATTAGGGAGTGTCACAGACAGTTCTCTGTTGCACCATTATGGAGTGTCACAGACAGTTCTCTGTTGCACCATTAGGGAGTGTCACAGACAGTTCTCTGTTGCACCATTAGGGAGTGTCACAGACAGTTTTCACCATTAAGGAGTGTCACAGACAGTTCTCACCATTAGGGAGTGTCACAGACAGTTCTCACCATTAGGGAGTGTCACAGACAGTTCTCACCATTAGGGAGTGTCACAGACAGTTCTCACCATTAGGGAGTGTCACAGACAGTTCTCTGTTAAACCATTAGAGAGTGTCACAGACAGTTCTCTGTTGCACCATTAGGGAGTGTCACAGACAGTTCTCACCATTAGGGAGTGTCACAGACAGTTCTCACCATTAGGGAGTGTCACAGACAGTTCTCTGTTGCACCATTAGGGAGTGTCACAGACAGTTCTCACCATTAGGGAGTGTCACAGACAGTTCTCACCATTAGGGAGTGTCACAGACAGTTCTCTGTTGCACCGTTAGGGAGTGTCTCAGACAGTTCTCACCATTAGGGAGTGTCTCAGACAGTTCTCACCATTAGGGAGTGTCTCAGACAGTTCTCACCATTAGGGAGTGTCACAGACAGTTCTCACCATTAGGGAGTGTCACAGACAGTTCTCACCATTAGGGAGTGTCACAGACAGTTCTCTGTTGCACCATTGGGGAGTGTCACAGACAGTTCTCACCATTAGGGATTGTCACAGACAGTTCTCACCATTAGGGAGTGTCACAGACAGTTCTCACCATTAGGGAGTGTCACAGACAGTTCTCACCATTAGGGAGTGTCACAGACAGTTCTCACCATTAGGGAGTGTCACAGACAGTTCTCACCATTAGGGAGTGTCACAGACAGTTCTCACCGTTAGGGAGTGTCTCAGACAGTTCTCACCATTAGGGAGTGTCTCAGACAGTTCTCACCATTAGGGAGTGTCACAGACAGTTCTCACCATTAGGGAGTGTCACAGACAGTTCTCTGTTGCACCATTAGGGAGTGTCACAGACAGTTCTCACCATTAGGGATTGTCACAGACAGTTCTCACCATTAGGGAGTGTCACAGACAGTTCTCTGTTGCACCATTAGGGAGTGTCACAGACAGTTCTCTGTTGCACCAATAGGGAGTGTCACAGACAGAGCCTCAATGTAACAGTATAATATCTACCAAAACAAAACAAACTGAGGAGAAAGGCTGTGGGCGAAAGAGACAAAAACACAGGTTAAAAGTTCAGTATTGTTCCAAAGTGAATTATTTGCACGACAAGTACACAAGACAATCGCTTAGAAATACATATTAACCTACAAATAGACTTATCAACAATACAATAGTCTTGTAAAGACACCTAATGCCTGCAAAGGAAATACTTAGACAACAGTGGCATCTAGTGGACCAACTAGGACATTCACGTCAGTATGTCTACATTCGTATGACCAAATAAACCTGGTCAGATAGATAGGTCCTCTTTTTGAATGTCCAGTACTTTAAAGCGATCAATATGGGGTTTTCGAAGAAGGAGAGGAATCTCACTCAATCTGCAGGTTTTGTACCAGTATAGTATGAATACAGAGACTGTCACGTAATTCACATATGTCACCGTCACTGTCAACCACAATAGAAGAGAAGTGTCAACACAGACAGCCACAAACATCTCATAGACAACAGAGCTCCATGTTCACACCTCTGTCTCTGTTGTGATTCAGACCAGACAGGACCAGAGGTGCCCAGGCCTTGAGACACCCTCCATCTAACTATCACACCATCACCACCACCCCTGGCTCAATGGGTGCTGATGGTGCAGAGGTATGAGACCAGACAGACATGCACTCTGACAGAGGTCTGCACGCACGCAGGGGCACGAAGCAGACACACACACACACACACACACACACACACACACACACACACACACACACACACACACACACACACACACACACACACACACACACACACACACACACACACACACACACACACACACACACACACACACACACACACACACACACACACACACACACACACACACACACACACCCTGTGGTACTAACGCCGGACCTGCCACTCGGACGCTCAGCACATCAGACGGACAAATCTCCAACAGACTGCTCCTGACAAAGAGATTAACGCCCTGACAGGAGAATTTCAGTGTGTGTGTCCATACACATATGCACACACATACGCGCACACGCAAACCCACACACAAACACACGCAAACACAGAGACACACTGATAATACATTGGTACAGAACCATCCGGTGAATCTCTAACTGCGTTGACAGCCTAATAAAGACTAATCATATACGATATGAGGTGGGAATGTGGATAGAACTCATAAGATGTGAGCTGTTGTACCTGTTACTGGGGTCTATTCACTGAGTACACTAGAGGGAACTCACCTCCAACCTCCTGTACGGTTGCTGATGGAGGATATTGGCAGCTTTCCAGAACAGAAAGTCGATTAATGTTCTCTCTCTTCCCCTCCTTCCTCCCTCTGTAAAAGCTTCATTTACCTCCTGTGGAGAAGAGAGAGAAACAGCATTAGGGAGACGATGGCAGAGCAGGAGAAGACAAGGGGGAATCTCACAGTCGGATGAGCTGAGTAAGGCCCCCATGTCTGGCCATACGCAGTGTGTGTGTGTGTGTGTGTGTGTGTGTGTGTGTGTGTGTGTGTGTGTGTGTGTGTGTGTGTGTGTGTGTGTGTGTGTGTGGTGTGCGTGTGCGTTTGAATGTGTGTGTATGTGTTTGTGTCTTCCCCATCAGCAGCTCTGAGACGGATGTGTGCCTCAAATCTTGAGTACAATAATGAGATAGGATTTGTTAGGGGGCAGGAGAGGTGGGGGGGGTTGTTATGGTTGTTGGGGGAAGAGAGGTGAGAGGGGTTGTTAGGGGGAGGAGAGAGGGGGGGGGGGTGTTATGGTTGTTGGGGGAAGAGAGGTGAGAGGGGTTGTTAGGGGGAGGAGAGGTGGGGGGGGGGGTGTTATGGTTGTTGGGGGAAAGAGGTGAGAGGGGTTGTTAGGGGGAGGAGAGGTGGGGGGGTTGTTATGGTTGTTGGGGGAAGAGAGGTGAGAGGGGTTGTTAGGGGGAGGAGAGGTGGGGGGTTGTTATGGTTGTTGGGGGAAGAGAGGTGAGAAGGGTTGTTAGGGGGGAGGAGAGGTGAGAGGGGTTGTTAGGGGGAGGAGAGGTGGGGGTTGTTATGGTTGTTGGGGGAGGAGAGGTGAGAGGGGTTGTTAGGGGGAGGAGAGGGTGAGGGAGGTTGTTATGGTTGTTAGGGGAGGAGAGTGGAGGGGTTGTTATGGTTGTTAGGGGAGGAGAGGTGGGGGTTGATATGGTTTTTAAGGGGGGAGAGGTGATGGGATTGTTTGGGCGGAGGAACAGGTTAGGAGAGGTGAGGGGTGTAAAGATACAGGAAAGCTGAGGGCAGGTGGGGGATACTGTATGTAGGGATCAGACTGGGGGCAGGTGAGGGATACTGTATGTAGGGATCAGACTGGGGGCAGGTGAGGGATACTGTATGTAGGGATCAGACTGGGGGCAGGTGAGGGATACTGTATGTAGGGATCAGACTGGGGGCAGGTGAGGGATACTGTATGTAGGGATCAGTCTGGGGGCAGGTGAGGGATACTGTATGTAGGGATCAGTCTGGGGGCAGGTGAGGGATACTGTATGTAGGGATCAGACTGGGGACAGGTGAGGGATACTGTATGTAGGGATCAGACTGGGGACAGGTGAGGGATACTGTATGTAGGGATCAGACTGGGGGCAGGTGAGGGATACTGTATGTAGGGATCAGACTGGGGGCAGGTGAGGGATACTGTATGTAGGGATCAGACTGGGGCAGGTGAGGGATACTGTATGTAGGGATCAGACTGGGGGCAGGTGAGGGATACTGTATGTAGGGATCAGACTGGGGGCAGGTGAGGGATACTGTATGTAGGGATCAGACTGGGGGCAGGTGAGGGATACTGTATGTAGGGATCAGACTGGGGGCAGGTGAGGGATACTGTATGTAGGGATCAGACTGGGGGCAGGTGAGGGATCAGTCTGGGGCAGGTGAGGGATACTGTATGTAGGGATCAGACTGGGGGCAGGTGAGGGATCAGTCTGGGGCAGGTGAGGGATACTGTATGTAGGGATCAGACTGGGGGCAGGTGAGGGATACTGTATGTAGGGATCAGACTGGGGGCAGGTGAGGGATACTGTATGTAGGGATCAGACTGGGGGCAGGTGAGGGATCAGTCTGGGGCAGGTGAGGGATACTGTATGTAGGGATCAGACTGGGGGCAGGTGAGGGATCAGTCTGGGGCAGGTGAGGGATACTGTATGTAGGGATCAGACTGGGGGCAGGTGAGGTATCAGTCTGGGGGCAGGTGAGGGATACTGTATGTAGGGATCAGACTGGGGGCAGGTGAGGGATCAGTCTGGGGCAGGTGAGGGATACTGTATATAGGGATCAGACTGGGGGCAGGTGAGGGATACTGTATGTAGGGATCAGTCTGGGGCAGGTGAGGGATACTGTATGTAGGGATCAGACTGGGGGCAGGTGAGGGATACTGTATGTAGGGATCAGACTGGGGGCAGGTGAGGGATACTGTATGTAGGGATCAGACTGGGGGCAGGTGAGGGATACTGTATGTAGGGATCAGACTGGGGGCAGGTGAGGATACTGTATGTAGGGATCAGACTGGGGGCAGGTGAGGGATACTGTATGTAGGGATCAGACTGGGGGCAGGTGAGGGATACTGTATGTAGGGATCAGACTGGGGACAGGTGAGGGATACTGTATGTAGGGATCAGACTGGGGGCAGGTGAGGGATACTGTATGTAGGGATCAGACTGGGGCAGGTGAGGGATACTGTATGTAGGGATCAGACTGGGGGCAGGTGAGGATACTGTAAGGGATCAGACTGGGGGCAGGTGAGGGACAGTCTGGGGGCAGGTGAGGGATACTGTATGTAGGGATCAGACTGGGGACAGGTGAGGGATACTGTATGTAGGGATCAGACTGGGGGCAGGTGAGGGATACTGTATGTAGGGATCAGACTGGGGACAGGTGAGGGATACTGTATGTAGGGATCAGACTGGGGGCAGGTGAGGGATACTGTATGTAGGGATCAGACTGGGGGCAGGTGAGGGATACTGTACCTCCTGTAGGGATCAGACTGGGGGCAGGTGAGGGATACTGTATGTAGGGATCAGACTGGGGGCAGGTGAGGGATCAGTCTGGGGGCAGGTGAGGGATACTGTATGTAGGGATCAGACTGGGGACAGGTGAGGGATACTGTATGTAGGGATCAGACTGGGGGCAGGTGAGGGATACTGTATGTAGGGATCAGACTGGGGGCAGGTGAGGGATACTGTATGTAGGGATCAGACTGGGGGCAGGTGAGGGATACTGTATGTAGGGATCAGACTGGGGACAGGTGAGGGATACTGTATGTAGGGATCAGACTGGGGGCAGGTGAGGGATACTGTATGTAGGGATGACTGGGGGCAGGTGAGGGATACTGTATGTAGGGATCAGACTGGGGGCAGGTGAGGGATACTGTATGTAGGGATCAGACTGGGGGCAGGTGAGGGATCAGTCTGGGGGCAGGTGAGGGATACTGTATGTAGGGATCAGACTGGGGACAGGTGAGGGATACTGTATGTAGGGATCAGACTGGGGGCAGGTGAGGGATACTGTATGTAGGGATCAGACTGGGGACAGGTGAGGGATACTGTATGTAGGGATCAGACTGGGGGCAGGTGAGGGATACTGTATGTAGGGATCAGACTGGGGGCAGGTGAGGGATACTGTGTAGGGATCAGACTGGGGGCAGGTGAGGGATACTGTATGTAGGGATCAGACTGGGGGCAGGTGAGGGATCAGTCTGGGGGCAGGTGAGGGATACTGTATGTAGGGATCAGACTGGGGACAGGTGAGGGATACTGTATGTAGGGATCAGACTGGGGGCAGGTGAGGGATACTGTATGTAGGGATCAGACTGGGGACAGGTGAGGGATACTGTATGTAGGGATCAGACTGGGGGCAGGTGAGGGATACTGTATGTAGGGATCAGACTGGGGGCAGGTGAGGGATACTGTATGTAGGGATCAGACTGGGGCAGGTGAGGGATACTGTATGTAGGGATCAGACTGGGGGCAGGTGAGGGATACTGTATGTAGGGATCAGACTGGGGGCAGGTGAGGGATCAGTCTGGGGCAGGTGAGGGATACTGTATGTAGGGATCAGACTGGGGGCAGGTGAGGGATACTGTATGTAGGGATCAGACTGGGGGCAGGTGAGGGATACTGTATGTAGGGATCAGACTGGGGGCAGGTGAGGGATACTGTGTAGGGATCAGACTGGGGGCAGGTGAGGGATCAGTCTGGGGACAGGTGAGGGATACTGTATGTAGGGATCAGACTGGGGGCAGGTGAGGATCAGTCTGGGGGCAGGTGAGGGATACTGTATGTAGGGATCAGACTGGGGGCAGGTGAGGGATCAGTCTGGGGCAGGTGAGGGATACTGTATGTAGGGATCAGACTGGGGGCAGGTGAGGGATCAGTCTGGGGACAGGTGAGGGATACTGTATGTAGGGATCAGACTGGGGGCAGGTGAGGGATACTGTATGTAGGGATCAGACTGGGGGCAGGTGAGGGATACTGTATGTAGGGATCAGACTGGGGCAGGTGAGGGATCAGTCTGGGGGCAGGTGAGGGATCAGTCTGGGGGCAGGTGAGGGATCAGTCTGGGGCAGGTGAGGGATACTGTATGTAGGGATCAGACTGGGGACAGGTGAGGGATACTGTATGTAGGGATCAGACTGGGGACAGGTGAGGGATACTGTATGTAGGGATCAGACTGGGGGCAGGTGAGGGACACTGTATGTAGGGATCAGACTGGGGGCAGGTGAGGGATACTGTATGTAGGGATCAGACTGGGGGCAGGTGAGGGATACTGTATGTAGGGATCAGTCTGGGGGCAGGTGAGGGATACTGTATGTAGGGATCAGACTGGGGGCAGGTGAGGGATCAGTCTGGGGCAGGTGAGGGATACTGTA
>NW_025746362.1:117500-123670 GCF_021184085.1 Oncorhynchus gorbuscha
CCATAGCCTCCTCTCCTACTTCCTCCATAGCCTCCCTCCTACTTCCTCCATAGCCTCCTCTCCTACTTCCTCTCCTACTTCCTCCATAGTCTCCTCTCCTACTTCCTCCATAGTCTCCTCTCCTACTTCCTCCATAGCCTCCCTCTCCTACTTCCTCCATAGTCTCCTCTCCTACTTCCTCCATAGCCTCCTCTCCTACTTCCTCCATAGCCTCCTCTCCTACTTCCTCCATAGTCTCCTCTCCTACTTCCTCCATAGTCTCCTCTCCTACTTCCTCCATAGCCTCCTCCCCTACTTCCTCCATAGCCTCCTCTCCTACTTCCTCCATAGCCTCCTCTACTACTTCCTCCATAGCCTCCTCTCCTACTTCCTCCATAGACTCCTCTCCTACTTCCTCCATAGCCTTCTCTCCTACTTCCTCCATAGTCTCCTCTCCTACTTCCTCCATAGTCTCCTCTCCTACTTCCTCCATAGCCTCCTCTCCTACTTCCTCCATAGTCTCCTCTCCTACTTCCTCCATAGCCTCCTCTCCTACTTCCTCCATAGCCTCCTCTCCTACTTCCTCCATAGTCTCCTCTCCTACTTCCTCCATAGTCTCCTCTCCTACTTCCTCCATAGCCTCCTCCCCTACTTCCTCCATAGCCTCCTCTCCTACTTCCTCCATAGTCTCCTCTCCTACTTCCTCCATAGTCTCCTCTCCTACTTCCTCCATAGTCTCCTCTCCTACTTCCTCCATAGTCTCCTTTCCTACTTCCTCCATAGCCTCCTCTCCTACTTCCTCCATAGCCTCCTCTCCTACTTCCTCCATTGTCTCCTCTCCTACTTCCTCCATAGCCTCCTCTCCTACTTCCTCCATAGTCTCCTCTCCTACTTCCTCCATAGCCTCCTCTCCTACTTCCTCCATTGTCTCCTCTCCTACTTCCTCCATAGCCTCCTCTCCTACTTCCTCCATAGCCTCCTCTCCTACTTCCTCCATAGTCTCCTCTCCTACTTCCTCCATAGCCTCCTCTCCTACTTCCTCCATAGCCTCCTCTCCTACTTCCTCCATAGCCTTCTCTCCTACTTCCTCCATAGCCTCCTCTCCTACTTCCTCCATAGCCTCCTCTCCTACTTCCTCCATAGCCTCCTCTCCTACTTCCTCCATAGTCTCTCTCTCTCCCCCTCCCTCTGTCTTTCGGTCCCTGGCTGGAGCAGGCTGGGGCAGCTGTGCCGGGAGCTGTGCTGTCACAGGCGGTTAGGGTGACAGCCACTCACACTTCATAATGCCCCTGTCACAGGTCACTGGGCGACAACCTCGGTCGCCATGCTCCAGCGGATAGCCCCAGGAGTCGGGGCTGGGGTAGGGGGCACCACCTCTTCATCAACACCCCAGCCCCTGATCCTCTCCCCCTTCCCTCCCCCGTCCAATACCCACACCACCCCCACTAAGAAAAACAGATGGGGGGCAGGTGGATGAGTGAGGTGTGCTATTATAGTGGAATTAGTCTGGAACAGTGGAGCAAGGCTACTGCTGTCCTCCTAACTCACTAGCATAGATACACATAAGGATATCTACATGGTTTACAGCAGGGTCAGAGGTCATAATATATATTTATCTTCATGGTTTACAGCAGGGTCAGAGGTCAGAGGTCATAATATATATATATCTACATGGTTTACAGCAGGGTCAGAGGTCATAATATATATATCTACATGGTTTACAGCAGGGTCAGAGGTCATATATATATATATATATATATATATATATATATATATATATTATATATATATATATAGGGTTTACAGCAGGCTCAGAGGTCATAATATATATATATCTACATGGTTTACAGCATCAGAGGTCATATAATATCTACATGGTTTACAGCAGGGTTCTACGTGGTTTACTGCAGGGTCAAGGTCATATATAATATAATGTTTAGAATCATTACAAATAGAACATGACTGCACAGGGTAAAACAAGATGCTTAATCACTATAATTACAAACTCCACTAGTTGCCAATGTCACTTATTAAAGCTAAATGACGTTGTGATGTCATCTAATCAGTAAATAGGGATCAGTTACGACTGAACGAGTCTTCAGTCTGGATCTCAGTTGACGTGTGTGTTTGTGTATATTCTGCTCTGTCGTTACGGTAAGACAGCGCCGTATGCTGTCATCCAACTGTCATTAAAGATCATCGCCTCGGTGTTTTACCCCATTACCAAGTCTACTATGGTCCTAGTCCAGGGCTGAGAACACATTCTGACCATGACAACATTATCAGCATTCCTCCTACGTTGGACAACGATATATTTGATCATGACGGACTGATAAAGGATGTAGTTGACGTTGCCATTTGTTATTGAGACGATGTCAGTTGAAAGAAAGTGATTGTATATTCAAAACACTGTGCTGTTTAAAATATTTAGGACAGAGACATTGGTTGAATAGTTGCACTTTCGGTCCACAATAAAACATTTTTAAGGCATTTATAATAATTTTGCTCACCATTTATAAATCATTACTTCCACGTTTTAAATATTAGTAAGCTAGTTATTCAGACATGAATATATATTTTCTTAAACATCTTCGGTGTTGTGCTAGTTATTTCACCAGGTACTGATGGAATGTCTACCAATGTCATGTCCATCTGTTTGTATGAAATGACACTGGTCATTCAAAACATTTAGACATTATTTATATTCACTTTAGATTAGGGACGGAAAAATACGTATTAATAATGATTAGTAACTGTCTGATAAAGGTGGGAGTAATGACTAATACATGGTGAACACACACTTTATAAATGCCTTCGACATGGTTTATTACTGACCCTTATAATAAACTGTCGTGTTTCTGATTGGCACGTCTGTCTCTTGTTGAAAAACATGTAGAAACAATTATTCATTTTAAAATTCCTAACTATTTAAATAAGAACATGCAATGTTTATTTTTCCAACTGATGTTTATTTGGGAAATAACAGAGTTCTGTCAGGCTGTTGAGAAGTCAAAAGGTCATACCAGCAATGCCATGTTAGAATGACAATTTGCACAGCATTTTTACACACTTCAACAATATTACAAACAGTACTTTAGGTCTGCTTCAATGGCGTTTGTATGTAGTTAAGCATCAATAGATAAGGAATTAAGTCAAATGTATGGCAATTATGTATGTGGAAAGGTGAAAATGAAATGACCTTGAAATCAATGAGGTGTTTGGTGGTGTATAGTGCAAAGTCCCTCTGTATGGTTTTGTTAAATGTCAAATGATCCCGGTTCTGCCATCATGTTTCCACCATGTTCAGACTACGTTCTGAAATAATAGATGACCAAGAGACATTGTTATTACTATTAAAGGCATTATTTTATGTGAGACCTCAAGTCTGAATATTGATGCATTGACTCCACCATGAAATGTGGATTAACCCATTTATGTTGCCTGATATAGTGTTTTCAACCATTCAATCATATTCAATCACATTGTTATATTGTTATATGTTTAGCCTTTTTCAGATTTGAACTATTTATTGTCATATTCCTGCTCTTCAAGTTCTCTACTAAAAGTAATGGTGCAATATTAATCCCTCACCAACTGAATTCCTGACTTTTATCACAAGTTTTCTTACATCCCTCTGAGTGAGCAAAGTTAGAGTGCCACAACACTGAACTGCAGCAACCCCAAATTATACAAATTATGCAAATTGATGCAGGATGGCTGGGAGAGTTGACCAATCAAGTTCAAGTGAATATATTTTGCATATCCACTTCCAAATCCATTGTCAAAACTCTACCAGAGTAACAGAGTGAGGCATTATCTGTCAGGGAAAATAACATAGAACTATTAACAGAGTGAGGCATTATCTGTCAGGGAAAATAACATAGAACTATTAACAGAGTAAGGCATTATCTGTCAGGGAAAATAACATAGAACTATTAACAGAGTAAGGCATTATCTGTCCGGGAAAATAACATAGAACTATTAACAGAGTGAGGCATTATCTGTCAGGGAAAATAACATAGAACTATTAACAGAGTAAGGCATTATCTGTCAGGGAAAATAATATAGAACTATTAACAGAGTAAGGGCATTATCTGTCAGGGAACATACATAACACTGTTAACAGAGTAAGGCATTATCTGTCAGGGGAAATAACATAGAACTATTAACAGAGTAAGAAATTATCTGTCAGGGAACATAACATAACACTGTTAACAGAGTAAGGCATTATCTGTCAGGGAAAATAACATAACACTGTTAACAGAGTAAGGCATTATCTGTCAGGGAACATAACATAACACTGTTAACAGAGTAAGGCATTATCTGTCAGGGAAATAACATAGAACTATTAACAGAGTAAGACATTATCTGTCAGGGAACATAACATAACACTGTTAACAGAGTAAGGCATTATCTGGCAGGGAACATAACACTGTTAACAGAGTAAGGCATTATCTGGCAGGAACATAACACTGTTAACAGAGTAAGGCATTATCTGTCAGGGAACATAACATAACACTGTTAACAGAGTAAGGCATTATCTGGCAGGGCAAATAACATAACACTGTTACCAGAGTAAGGCATTATCTGGCAGGGAACATAACATAACACTATTAACAGAGTAAGGCATTATCTGGCAGGGAAAATAACATAACACTGTTAACAGAGTAAGGCATTATCTGGCAGGGAACATAACATAAAAAACAGAGATGCCTATTTACAGTATATTGTAATAAAACTATTTTCCTTTACGCGCGCCAAACGCTAAGTTAACATGCAAATTGGGGTCTAGATAAGCTAATTGGATGCAATGCCTGCGATTGGTTTCAGCTGCAAGTGAGACGTCGCACCTAATCTCCATGAGGCGGACAGTCGGAGAGCTCCGACTGCGGTTAATTCGCTGGAAGGTGCCCACACACCCACTGAACAATGAAGCACCATTTCGCTTCTCCCTCCCACATCTGCCGCTCTACGATGTGGTCTCTAGCGTCGCCGTGCCGACCGTGCCGTGGTGCCAGGGCAAGGCGAGCCCCGACGATTTCACGTAGGAGACCCCAATGAAACGTGAAGAGAATACGGGCATTGTTAAATTGCATTAAAGAGTTTAAAAAAGGAGGGCATGTGAATATGCGATGCACCCCTTCCCCTCTAAATAACAAACAGTTCATGTGTTCAAAATGCTCAGTGATAGTGAAACATAACGCAGAGTAATATGCACAGGGGAACGCTGAGCTTCAGAGGAGAAGAGAAACACTTTATCAGGAGGCTCTAGAAGTCACTCGGAGAGGGCTAGCACACTGTTGAAAGGCTGAAAGATAATGGTCATGCAAGCATCTTATCAGTTGTTTATGTATAGGCCTGTGCCCAAATTGGTTCTGATTGGTTTAATAGCTCTTTAGAAACAACTTCAAACGTGATGCTTTTGATTCAATTCAAAAATATAAATCAGAAGTCACGCCAGTTGAAATGTCTTTGCTCTTTTGACTGAGGGAGACAGGATTGCCTATAGTGTATTTTGGAAATTGTAATTGACATGATATTCGTTCTGCCATCTATTCTCCATGTTTAATATGTATAATGTTTGTCCCCTTTCTATCCTCTGTATCTCATCTGTCTCCCTTTATATCCTCTCTCTACTACCCTTCCTCTGTATCTCATCTCTTCGTCTGTCTCCCTTCTATCCTTCTCATCTTACTACCCCTTCCTCTCTGTATCTCTATCTCTGCGCCTGTCTCCCCTTTATATCCTCTCTCATATTCACTACCCCTCTCCTTCCCTCTATCTCGTCTGTATCTCTATTACTATCTCTTCTCTGTCTCCTTTATATCCTCTCTCATCTTCACTACCCTTCCTTCTGTATCCCCTTTCTATCCCTCTCTTCGTACCCCCTTCCTCTCTTTCCCTATCTCTATTACTCTGTCTCTGTCTCCCTTCTATCCTCTCATATTCACTACCCCCTTCCTCTGTACTCTCTATCTCTTCGTCTGTCTCCCTTTATATCCTCTCTCATCTTCACTACCCCTTCCTCTGCATTCTATCTCTGCGTCTGTCTCCTTTATATCCTCTCTCATCTCTTCACTACCCTTCCTTTCCTTCTATCTCTTCTGCCTGTCTCCCTTTCTATCCTCTCTCATATTCACTACCCCTCTTCCTCTCTTTCCCTCTATCTCTTCGTCTGTCTCTCCTTTCTA
>NW_025746363.1:5000-30000 GCF_021184085.1 Oncorhynchus gorbuscha
CTAATATACACTATATACACAACAACCTACAGAGTAGAGAGAGGGAGCTGTTTCATCTAATATACATTATATACACAACAACCTACAGAGTAGAGAGAGAGGGAGCTGTTTCATCTAATATACATTATATACACAACAACCTACAGAGTAGAGAGGGAGCTGTTTCATCTAATATACACTATATACACAACAACCTACAGAGTAGAGAGAGGGAGCTGTTTCATCTAATATACACTATATACACAACAACCTACAGAGTAGAGAGAGGGAGCTGTTTCATCTAATATACATTATATACACAACAACCTACAGAGTAGAGAGAGGGAGCTGTTTCATCTAATATACATTATATACACAACAACCTACAGAGTAGAGAGAGGGAGCTGTTTCATCTAATATACACTATATACACAACAACCTACAGAGTAGAGAGAGGGAGCTGTTTCATCTAATATACATTATATACACAACAACCTACAGAGTAGAGAGAGGGAGCTGTTTCATCTAATATACATTATATACACAACAACCTACAGAGTAGAGAGAGAGGAGCTGTTTCATCTGATATACATTATATACACAACAACCTACAGAGTAGAGAGAGGGAGCTGTTTCATCTAATATACATTATATACACAACAACCTACAGAGTAGAGAGAGGGAGCTGTTTCATCTAATATACATTATATACACAACAACCTACAGAGTAGAGAGAGGGAGCTGTTTCATCTAATATACATTATATACACAACAACCTACAGAGTAGAGAGAGGGAGCTGTTTCATCTAATATACATTATATACACAACAACCTACAGAGTAGAGAGAGAGGGAGCTGTTTCATCTGATATACATTATATACACAACAACCTACAGAGTAGAGAGAGGGAGCTGTTTCATCTAATATACATTATATACACAACAACCTACAGAGTAGAGAGAGGGAGCTGTTTCATCTAATATACATTATATACACAACAACCTACAGAGTAGAGAGAGGGAGCTGTTTCATCTAATATACACAACAACCTAGTAGAGAGAGGGAGCTGTTTCATCTTATATACACAACAACCTACAGAGTAGAGAGAGAGGGAGCTGTTTCATCTAATATACATTATATACACAACAACCTACAGAGTAGAGAGAGGGAGCTGTTTCATCTTATATACACAACAACCTACAGAGTAGAGAGAGAGGGAGCTGTTTCATCTAATATACATTATATACACAACAACCTACAGAGTAGAGAGAGGGAGCTGTTTCATCTAATATACATTATATACACAACAACCTACAGAGTAGAGAGAGAGGGAGCTGTTTCATCTAATATACACAACAACCTACAGAGTAGAGAGAGGGAGCTGTTTCATCTAATATACACAACAACCTACAGAGTAGAGAGAGAGGGAGCTGTTTCATCTGATATACACAACAACCTACAGAGTAGAGAGAGAGGGAGCTGTTTCATCTAATATACACAACAACCTACAGAGTAGAGAGAGAGGGAGCTGTTTCATCTGATATACACAACAACCTACAGAGTAGAGAGAGAGGGAGCTGTTTCATATTATATACACAACAACCTACAGAGTAGAGACAGAGGGAGCTGTTTCATCTAATATACATTATATACACAACAACCTACAGAGTAGAGAGAGGGAGCTGTTTCATATTATTTACACAACAACCTACAGAGTAGAGACAGAGGGAGCTGTTTCATCTAATATACATTATATACACAACAACCTACAGAGTAGAGAGAGAGGGAGCTGTTTCATCTAATATACACTATATACACAACAACCTACAGAGTAGAGAGAGAGGGAGCTGTTTCATCTAATATACACAACAACCTACAGAGTAGAGAGAGAGGGAGCTGTTTCATCTAATATACATTATATACACAACAACCTACAGAGTAGAGAGAGAGGGAGCTGTTTCATCTAATATACACAACAACCTACAGAGTAGAGAGAGAGGGAGCTGTTTCATCTAATATACACTATATACACAACAACCTACAGAGTAGAGAGAGGGAGCTGTTTCATCTAATATACACTATATACACAACAACCTACAGAGTAGAGAGAGGGAGCTGTTTCATCTAATATACATTATATACACAACAACCTACAGAGTAGAGAGAGAGGAGCTGTTTCATCTAATATACATTATATACATAACAACCTACAGAGTAGAGAGAGAGGAGCTGTTTCATCTAATATACATTATATATACAACAACCTACAGAGTAGAGAGAGGGAGCTGTTTCATCTAATATACACAACAACCTAAAGAGTAGAGAGAGGGAGCTGTTTCATCTAATATACACAACAACCTACAGAGTAGAGAGAGGGAGCTGTTTCATCTAATATACATTATATACACAACAACCCACAGAGTAGAGAGAGGGAGCTGTTTCATCTAATATACATTATATACACAACAACCTACAGAGTAGAGAGAGAGGGAGCTGTTTCATCTAATATACATTATATACACAACAACCTACAGAGTAGAGAGAGGGAGCTGTTTCATCTAATATACATTATATACACAACAACCTACAGAGCTGTTTCATCTAATATACACTATATACACAACAACCTACAGAGTAGAGAGAGGGAGCTGTTTCATCTAATATACACAACAACCTACAGAGTAGAGAGAGGGAGCTGTTTCATCTAATATACATTATATACACAACAACCTACAGAGTAGAGAGAGGGAGCTGTTTCATCTAATATACACAACAACCTACAGAGTAGAGAGAGGGAGCTGTTTCATCTAATATACACTATATACACAACAACCTACAGAGTAGAGAGAGGGAGCTGTTTCATCTAATATACATTATATACACAACAACCTACAGAGTAGAGAGAGGGAGCTGTTTCATCTAATATACATTATATACACAACAACCTACAGAGTAGAGAGAGGGAGCTGTTTCATCTAATATACATTATATACACAACAACCTACAGAGTAGAGAGGGAGCTGTTTCATCTAATATACACAACAACCTACAGAGTAGAGAGAGAGGGAGCTGTTTCATCTAATATACACAACAACCTACAGAGTAGAGAGAGGGAGCTGTTTCATCTAATATACACAACAACCTACAAGTAGAGAGAGAGGGAGCTGTTTCATCTAATATACACAACAACCTACAGAGTAGAGAGAGAGGGAGCTGTTTCATCTAATATACACAACAACCTACAGAGTAGAGAGAGGGAGCTGTTTCATCTAATATACATTATATACACAACAACCTACAGAGTAGAGAGAGGGAGCTGTTTCATCTAATATACATTATATACACAACAACCTACAGAGTAGAGAGAGAGGGAGCTGTTTCATCTAATATACACAACAACCTACAGAGTAGAGAGAGGGAGCTGTTTCATCTAATATACATTATATACACAACAACCTACAGAGAGAGGGAGCTGTTTCATCTAATATACACAACAACCTACAGAGTAGAGAGAGGGAGCTGTTTCATCTAATATACACTATATACACAACAACCTACAGAGTAGAGAGAGGGAGCTGTTTCATCTAATATACATTATATACACAACAACCTACAGAGTAGAGAGAGGGAGCTGTTTCATCTAATATACATTATATACACAACAACCTACAGAGTAGAGAGAGAGGAGCTGTTTCATCTAATATACATTATATACATAACAACCTACAGAGTAGAGAGAGAGGGAGCTGTTTCATCTAATATACATTATATATACAACAACCTACAGAGTAGAGAGAGAGGGAGCTGTTTCATCTAATATACACAACAACCTAAAGAGTAGAGAGAGGGAGCTGTTTCATCTAATATACACAACAACCTACAGAGTAGAGAGAGAGGGAGCTGTTTCATCTAATATACATTATATACACAACAACCCACAGAGTAGAGAGAGGGAGCTGTTTCATCTAATATACATTATATACACAACAACCTACAGAGTAGAGAGAGAGGGAGCTGTTTCATCTAATATACATTATATACACAACAACCTACAGAGTAGAGAGAGGGAGCTGTTTCATCTGATATACATTATATACACAACAACCTACAGAGTAGAGAGAGAGGGAGCTGTTTCATCTAATATACACTATATACACAACAACCTACAGAGTAGAGAGAGGGAGCTGTTTCATCTAATATACATTATATACACAACAACCTACAGAGTAGAGAGAGGGAGCTGTTTCATCTAATATACATTATATACACAACAACCTACAGAGTAGAGAGAGGGAGCTGTTTCATCTAATATACATTATATACACAACAACCTACAGAGTAGAGAGAGAGGGAGCTGTTTCATCTAATATACACAACAACCTACAGAGTAGAGAGAGAGGGAGCTGTTTCATCTAATATACACTATATACACAACAACCTACAGAGTAGAGAGAGGGAGCTGTTTCATCTAATATACATTATATACACAACAACCTACAGAGTAGAGAGAGAGGGAGCTGTTTCATCTAATATACACTATATACACAACAACCTACAGAGTAGAGAGAGGGAGCTGTTTCATCTAATATACATTATATACACAACAACCTACAGAGTAGAGAGAGAGGGAGCTGTTTCATCTAATATACATTATATACACAACAACCTACAGAGTAGAGAGAGGGAGCTGTTTCATCTAATATACACTATATACACAACAACCTACAGAGTAGAGAGAGGGAGCTGTTTCATCTAATATACATTATATACACAACAACCTACAGAGTAGAGAGAGGGAGCTGTTTCATCTAATATACATTATATACACAACAACCTACAGAGTAGAGAGAGAGGGAGCTGTTTCATCTAATATACATTATATACACAACAACCTACAGAGTAGAGAGAGGGAGCTGTTTCATCTAATATACACTATATACACAACAACCTACAGAGTAGAGAGAGGGAGCTGTTTCATCTAATATACATTATATACACAACAACCTACAGAGTAGAGAGAGGGAGCTGTTTCATCTAATATACATTATATACACAACAACCTACAGAGTAGAGAGAGAGGGAGCTGTTTCATCTGATATACATTATATACACAACAACCTACAGAGTAGAGAGAGGGAGCTGTTTCATCTAATATACATTATATACACAACAACCTACAGAGTAGAGAGAGGGAGCTGTTTCATCTGATATACATTATATACACAACAACCTACAGAGTAGAGAGAGGGAGCTGTTTCATCTAATATACATTATATACACAACAACCTACAGAGTAGAGAGAGGGAGCTGTTTCATCTAATATACACAACAACCTACAGATAGAGAGAGGGAGCTGTTTCATCTTATATACACAACAACCTACAGAGTAGAGAGAGGGAGCTGTTTCATCTAATATACATTATATACACAACAACCTACAGAGTAGAGAGAGGGAGCTGTTTCATCTAATATACACAACAACCTACAGAGTAGAGAGAGGGAGCTGTTTCATCTAATATACACAACAACCTACAGAGTAGAGAGAGAGGGAGCTGTTTCATCTGATATACACAACAACCTACAGAGTAGAGAGAGAGGGAGCTGTTTCATCTAATATACACAACAACCTACAGAGTAGAGAGAGAGGGAGCTGTTTCATCTGATATACACAACAACCTACAGAGTAGAGAGAGAGGGAGCTGTTTCATATTATATACACAACAACCTACAGAGTAGAGACAGAGGGAGCTGTTTCATCTAATATACATTATATACACAACAACCTACAGAGTAGAGAGGGAGCTGTTTCATATTATTTACACAACAACCTACAGAGTAGAGACAGAGGGAGCTGTTTCATCTAATATACATTATATACACAACAACCTACAGAGTAGAGAGAGGGAGCTGTTTCATCTAATATACACTATATACACAACAACCTACAGAGTAGAGAGAGGGAGCTGTTTCATCTAATATACACAACAACCTACAGAGTAGAGAGAGAGGGAGCTGTTTCATCTAATATACATTATATACACAACAACCTACAGAGTAGAGAGAGAGGGAGCTGTTTCATCTAATATACACAACAACCTACAGAGTAGAGAGAGAGGGAGCTGTTTCATCTAATATACACTATATACACAACAACCTACAGAGTAGAGAGAGAGGGAGCTGTTTCATCTAATATACATTATATACACAACAACCTACAGAGTAGAGAGAGGGAGCTGTTTCATCTAATATACACAACAACCTACAGAGTACAAGAGGGAGCTGTTTCATCCACAACAACCTACAGAGTAGAGAGAGGGAGCTGTTTCATCTAATATACACAACAACCTACAGAGTAGAGAGAGAGGGAGCTGTTTCATCTGATATACACAACAACCTACAGAGTAGAGAGAGAGGGAGCTGTTTCATATTATATACACAACAACCTACAGAGTAGAGACAGAGGGAGCTGTTTCATCTAATATACATTATATACACAACAACCTACAGAGTAGAGAGAGGGAGCTGTTTCATATTATTTACACAACAACCTACAGAGTAGAGACAGAGGGAGCTGTTTCATCTAATATACATTATATACACAACAACCTACAGAGTAGAGAGAGAGGGAGCTGTTTCATCTAATATACACTATATACACAACAACCTACAGAGTAGAGAGAGGGAGCTGTTTCATCTAATATACACTATATACACAACAACCTACAGAGTAGAGAGAGAGGGAGCTGTTTCATCTAATATACATTATATACACAACAACCTACAGAGTAGAGAGAGAGGGAGCTGTTTCATCTAATATACATTATATACACAACAACCTACAGAGTAGAGAGAGGGAGCTGTTTCATCTAATATACATTATATACACAACAACCTACAGAGTAGAGAGAGAGGGAGCTGTTTCATCTAATATACACACCAACCTACAGAGTAGAGAGAGGGAGCTGTTTCATCTAATATACACAACAACCTACAGAGTAGAGAGAGGGAGCTGTTTCATCTAATATACATTATATACACAACAACCTACAGAGTAGAGAGAGGGAGCTGTTTCATCTAATATACATTATATACACAACAACCTACAGAGTAGAGAGAGAGGGAGCTGTTTCATCTAATATACACAACAACCTACAGAGTAGAGAGAGAGGGAGCTGTTTCATCTGATATACATTATATACACAACAACCTACAGAGTAGAGAGAGAGGGAGCTGTTTCATCTAATATACATTATATACACAACAACCTACAGAGTAGAGAGAGGGAGCTGTTTCATCTAATATACATTATATACACAACAACCTACAGAGTAGAGAGAGGGAGCTGTTTCATCTAATATACATTATATACACAACAACCTACAGAGTAGAGAGAGAGGGAGCTGTTTCATCTAATATACACAACAACCTACAGAGTAGAGAGAGGGAGCTGTTTCATCTAATATACACTATATACACAACAACCTACAGAGTAGAGAGAGGGAGCTGTTTCATCTAATATACATTATATACACAACAACCTACAGAGTAGAGAGAGAGGGAGCTGTTTCATCTAATATACATTATATACACAACAACCTACAGAGTAGAGAGAGAGGGAGCTGTTTCATCTAATATACATTATATACACAACAACCTACAGAGTAGAGAGAGGGAGCTGTTTCATCTAATATACATTATATACACAACAACCTACAGAGTAGAGAGAGAGGGAGCTGTTTCATCTAATATACATTATATACACAACAACCTACAGAGTAGAGAGAGGGAGCTGTTTCATCTAATATACATTATATACACAACAACCTACAGAGTAGAGAGAGGGAGCTGTTTCATCTAATATACACTATATACACAACAACCTACAGAGTAGAGAGAGGGAGCTGTTTCATCTAATATACATTATATACACAACAACCTACAGAGTAGAGAGAGGAGCTGTTTCATCTAATATACACAACAACCTACAGAGTAGAGAGAGGGAGCTGTTTCATCTTATATACACAACAACCTACAGAGTAGAGAGAGGGAGCTGTTTCATCTAATATACATTATATACACAACAACCTACAGAGTAGAGAGAGAGGGAGCTGTTTCATCTAATATACATTATATACACAACAACCTACAGAGTAGAGAGAGAGGGAGCTGTTTCATCTAATATCTACAGAGTAGAGAGAGGGAGCTGTTTCATCTAATATACACAACAACCTACAGAGTAGAGAGAGAGGGAGCTGTTTCATCTGATATACACAACAACCTACAGAGTAGAGAGAGAGGGAGCTGTTTCATCTAATATACACAACAACCTACAGAGTAGAGAGAGAGGGAGCTGTTTCATCTGATATACACAACAACCTACAGAGTAGAGAGAGAGGGAGCTGTTTCATATTATATACACAACAACCTACAGAGTAGAGACAGAGGGAGCTGTTTCATCTAATATACATTATATACACAACAACCTACAGAGTAGAGAGAGGGAGCTGTTTCATATTATTTACACAACAACCTACAGAGTAGAGACAGAGGGAGCTGTTTCATCTAATATACATTATATACACAACAACCTACAGAGTAGAGAGAGAGGGAGCTGTTTCATCTAATATACACTATATACACAACAACCTACAGAGTAGAGAGAGAGGGAGCTGTTTCATCTAATATACACAACAACCTACAGAGTAGAGAGAGGGAGCTGTTTCATCTAATATACATTATATACACAACAACCTACAGAGTAGAGAGAGAGGGAGCTGTTTCATCTAATATACACAACAACCTACAGAGTAGAGAGAGAGGGAGCTGTTTCATCTAATATACACTATATACACAACAACCTACAGAGTAGAGAGAGAGGGAGCTGTTTCATCTAATATACATTATATACACAACAACCTACAGAGTAGAGAGAGAGGGAGCTGTTTCATCTAATATACACAACAACCTACAGAGTAGAGAGAGAGGGAGCTGTTTCATCTGATATACACAACAACCTACAGAGTAGAGAGAGAGGGAGCTGTTTCATCTAATATACACAACAACCTACAGAGTAGAGAGAGAGGGAGCTGTTTCATCTGATATACACAACAACCTACAGAGTAGAGAGAGAGGGAGCTGTTTCATATTATATACACAACAACCTACAGAGTAGAGACAGAGGGAGCTGTTTCATCTAATATACATTATATACACAACAACCTACAGAGTAGAGAGAGGGAGCTGTTTCATATTATTTACACAACAACCTACAGAGTAGAGACAGAGGGAGCTGTTTCATCTAATATACATTATATACACAACAACCTACAGAGTAGAGAGAGGGAGCTGTTTCATCTAATATACACTATATACACAACAACCTACAGAGTAGAGAGAGAGGGAGCTGTTTCATCTAATATACACTATATACACAACAACCTACAGAGTAGAGAGAGAGGAGCTGTTTCATCTAATATACATTATATACACAACAACCTACAGAGTAGAGAGGGAGCTGTTTCATCTAATATACATTATATACACAACAACCTACAGAGTAGAGAGAGGGAGCTGTTTCATCTAATATACATTATATACACAACAACCTACAGAGTAGAGAGAGGGAGCTGTTTCATCTAATATACACAACAACCTACAGAGTAGAGAGAGGGAGCTGTTTTCTAATCTATTATATACACAACAACCTACAGAGTAGAGAGAGAGGGAGCTGTTTCATCTAATATACATTATATACACAACAACCCACAGAGTAGAGAGAGGGAGCTGTTTCATCTAATATACATTATATACACAACAACCTACAGAGTAGAGAGAGAGGGAGCTGTTTCATCTAATATACACAACAACCTACAGAGTAGAGAGAGAGGGAGCTGTTTCATCTAATATACACTATATACACAACAACCTACAGAGTAGAGAGAGAGGGAGCTGTTTCATCTGATATACATTATATACACAACAACCTACAGAGTAGAGAGAGAGGGAGCTGTTTCATCTAATATACATTATATACACAACAACCTACAGAGTAGAGAGAGGGAGCTGTTTCATCTAATATACATTATATACACAACAACCTACAGAGTAGAGAGAGAGGGAGCTGTTTCATCTAATATACACAACAACCTACAGAGTAGAGAGAGAGGGAGCTGTTTCATCTGATATACATTATATACACAACAACCTACAGAGTAGAGAGAGAGGGAGCTGTTTCATCTGATATACATTATATACACAACAACCTACAGAGTAGAGAGAGGGAGCTGTTTCATCTAATATACACAACAACCTACAGAGTAGAGAGAGAGGGAGCTGTTTCATCTAATATACACAACAACCTACAGAGTAGAGAGAGGGAGCTGTTTCATCTAATATACATTATATACACAACAACCTACAGAGTAGAGAGAGAGGGAGCTGTTTCATCTGATATACACAACAACCTACAGAGTAGAGAGAGAGGGAGCTGTTTCATCTGATATACATTATATACACAACAACCTACAGAGTAGAGAGAGAGGGAGCTGTTTCATCTGATATACATTATATACACAACAACCTACAGAGTAGAGAGAGAGGGAGCTGTTTCATCTGATATACACAACAACCTACAGAGTAGAGAGAGAGGGAGCTGTTTCATCTGATATACACAACAACCTACAGAGTAGAGAGAGAGGGAGCTGTTTCATCTGATATACATTATATACACAACAACCTACAGAGTAGAGAGAGGGAGCTGTTTCATCTGATATACATTATATACACAACAACCTACAGAGTAGAGAGAGAGAGCTGTTTCATCTGATATACATTATATACACAACAACCTACAGAGTAGAGAGAGAGGGAGCTGTTTCATCTGATATACATTATATACACAACAACCTACAGAGTAGAGAGAGAGGGAGCTGTTTCATCTAATATACACAACAACCTACAGAGTAGAGAGAGAGGGAGCTGTTTCATCTAATATACACAACAACCTACAGAGTAGAGAGAGGGAGCTGTTTCATCTAATATACATTATATACACAACAACCTACAGAGTAGAGAGAGAGGGAGCTGTTTCATCTGATATACACAACAACCTACAGAGTAGAGAGAGAGGGAGCTGTTTCATCTGATATACATTATATACACAACAACCTACAGAGTAGAGAGAGAGGGAGCTGTTTCATCTAATATACACAACAACCTACAGAGTAGAGAGAGAGGGAGCTGTTTCATCTAATATACACAACAACCTACAGAGTAGAGAGAGAGGGAGCTGTTTCATCTAATATACATTATATACACAACAACCTACAGAGTAGAGAGAGAGGGAGCTGTTTCATCTAATATACACAACAACCTACAGAGTAGAGAGAGAGGGAGCTGTTTCATCTAATATACATTATATACACAACAACCTACAGAGTAGAGAGAGAGGAGCTGTTTTCATCTAATATACACAACAACCTACAGAGTAGAGAGAGAGGGAGCTGTTTCATCTAATATACATTATATACACAACAACCTACAGAGTAGAGAGAGGGAGCTGTTTCATCTAATATACATTATATACACAACAACCTACAGAGTAGAGAGAGGGAGCTGTTTCATCTAATATACATTATATACACAACAACCTACAGAGTAGAGAGAGGGAGCTGTTTCATCTAATATACACAACAACCTACAGAGTAGAGAGAGGGAGCTGTTTCATCTAATATACATTATATACACAACAACCTACAGAGTAGAGAGAGGGAGCTGTTTCATCTAATATACATTATATACACAACAACCTACAGAGTAGAGAGAGGGAGCTGTTTCATCTAATATACATTATATACACAACAACCTACAGAGTAGAGAGAGAGGGAGCTGTTTCATCTAATATATTTTATATACACAACAACCTACAGAGTAGAGGGAGCTGTTTCATCTGATATACATTATATACACAACACCCTACAGAGTAGAGAGAGAGGGAGCTGTTTCATCTAATATACACTATATACACAACAACCTACAGAGTAGAGAGAGAGGGAGCAGTTTCATCTAATATACATTATATACACAACAACCTACAGAGTAGAGAGAGAGGGAGCTGTTTCTTCTGATATACATTATATACACAACAACCTACAGAGTAGAGAGAGAGGGAGCAGTTTCATCTAATATACACAACAACCTACAGAGTAGAGAGAGAGGGAGCTGTTTCATCTAATATACATTATATACACAACAACCTACAGAGTAGAGAGGGAGCTGTTTCATCTAATATACACAACAACCTACAGAGTAGAGAGAGGGAGCTGTTTCATCTAATATACACAACAACCTATAGTTTCATCTAATATACACAACAACCTACAGAGTAGAGAGAGGGAGCTGTTTCATCTAATATACATTATATACACAACAACCTACAGAGTAGAGAGAGAGGGAGCTGTTTCATCTAATATACATTATATACACAACAACCTACAGAGTAGAGAGAGAGGGAGCTGTTTCATCTAATATACATTATATACACAACAACCTACAGAGTAGAGAGAGGGAGCTGTTTCATCTAATATACACAACAACCTACAGAGTAGAGAGAGAGGGAGCTGTTTCATCTAATATACACTATATACACAACAACCTACAGAGTAGAGAGAGAGGGAGCTGTTTCATCTAATATACACAACAACCTACAGAGTAGAGAGAGAGGGAGCTGTTTCATCTAATATACATTATATACACAACAACCTACAGAGTAGAGAGAGGGAGCTGTTTCATCTAATATACACTATATACACAACAACCTACAGAGTAGAGAGAGGGAGCTGTTTCATCTAATATACATTATATACACAACAACCTACAGAGTAGAGAGAGAGGGAGCTGTTTCATCTAATATACATTATATACATAACAACCTACAGAGTAGAGAGAGAGGGAGCTGTTTCATCTAATATACATTATATACACAACAACCTACAGAGTAGAGAGAGAGGGAGCTGTTTCATCTAATATACACAACAACCTACAGAGTAGAGAGAGGGAGCTGTTTCATCTAATATACACAACAACCTACAGAGTAGAGAGAGGGAGCTGTTTCATCTAATATACATTATATACACAACAACCTACAGAGTAGAGAGAGAGGGAGCTGTTTCATCTAATATACACAACAACCTACAGAGTAGAGAGAGGGAGCTGTTTCATCTAATATACATTATATACACAACAACCTACAGAGTAGAGAGAGAGGGAGCTGTTTCATCTAATATACACAACAACCTACAGAGTAGAGAGGGAGCTGTTTCATCTAATATACACAACAACCTACAGAGTAGAGAGAGGGAGCTGTTTCATCTAATATACATTATATACACAACAACCTACAGAGTAGAGAGAGGGGGCTGTTTCATCTAATATACATTATATACACAACAACCTACAGAGTAGAGAGAGGGAGCTGTTTCATCTAATATACACAACAACCTACAGAGTAGAGAGAGGGAGCTGTTTCATCTAATATACACAACAACCTACAGAGTAGAGAGAGAGGAGCTGTTTCATCATTATATACACAACAACCTACAGAGTAGAGAGAGGGAGCTGTTTCATCTAATATACATTATATACACAACAACCTACAGAGTAGAGAGAGGGAGCTGTTTCATCTAATATACACAACAACCTACAGAGTAGAGAGAGAGGGAGCTGTTTCATCTAATATACACAACAACCTACAGAGTAGAGAGAGAGGGAGCTGTTTCATCTAATATACATTATATACACAACAACCTACAGAGTAGAGAGAGGGAGCTGTTTCATCTAATATACACAACAACCTACAGAGTAGAGAGAGGGAGCTGTTTCATCTAATATACACAACAACCTACAGAGTAGAGAGAGAGGGAGCTGTTTCATCTAATATACATTATATACACAACAACCTACAGAGTAGAGAGAGAGGGAGCTGTTTCATCTAATATACACAACAACCTACAGAGTAGAGAGAGGGAGCTGTTTCATCTAATATACATTATATACACAACAACCTACAGAGTAGAGAGAGAGGGAGCTGTTTCATCTAATATACACAACAACCTACAGAGTAGAGAGAGAGGGAGCTGTTTCATCTAATATACATTATATACACAACAACCTACAGAGTAGAGAGAGAGGGAGCTGTTTCATCTAATATACACAACAACCTACAGAGTAGAGAGAGGGAGCTGTTTCATCTAATATACATTATATACACAACAACCTACAGAGTAGAGAGAGGGAGCTGTTTCATCTAATATACACAACAACCTACAGAGTAGAGAGAGGGAGCTGTTTCATCTAATATACATTATATACACAACAACCTACAGAGTAGAGAGAGGGAGCTGTTTCATCTAATATACATTATATACACAACAACCTATAGCTGTTTCATCTAATATACACAACAACCTACAGAGTAGAGAGAGGGAGCTGTTTCATCTAATATACATTATATACACAACAACCTACAGAGTAGAGAGAGGGAGCTGTTTCATCTAATATACATTATATACACAACAACCTACAGAGTAGAGAGAGGGAGCTGTTTCATCTAATATACATTATATACACAACAACCTACAGAGTAGATAGAGAGGGAGCTGTTTCATCTAATATACATTATATACACAACAACCTACAGAGTAGAGGGAGCTGTTTCATCTGATATACATTATATACACAACACCCTACAGAGTAGAGAGAGAGGGAGCTGTTTCATCTAATATACACTATATACACAACAACCTACAGAGTAGAGAGAGAGGGAGCAGTTTCATCTAATATACATTATATACACAACAACCTACAGAGTAGAGAGAGAGGGAGCTGTTTCATCTGATATACATTATATACACAACAACCTACAGAGTAGAGAGAGAGGGAGCAGTTTCATCTAATATACACAACAACCTACAGAGTAGAGAGAGAGGGAGCTGTTTCATCTAATATACATTATATACACAACAACCTACAGAGTAGAGAGAGAGGGAGCAGTTTCATCTAATATACACAACAACCTACAGAGTAGAGAGAGAGGGAGCTGTTTCATCTAATATACACAACAACCTACAGAGTAGAGAGAGAGGGAGCAGTTTCATCTAATATACACAACAACCTACAGAGTAGAGAGAGGGAGCTGTTTCATCTAATATACATTATATACACAACAACCTACAGAGTAGAGAGAGGGAGCTGTTTCATCTAATATACATTATATACACAACAACCTACAGAGTAGAGAGAGAGGGAGCTGTTTCATCTAATATACATTATATACACAACAACCTACAGAGTAGAGAGAGGGAGCTGTTTCATCTAATATACATTATATACACAACAACCTACAGAGTAGAGAGAGGGAGCTGTTTCATCTAATATACATTATATACACAACAACCTACAGAGTAGAGAGAGAGGGAGCTGTTTCATCTAATATACATTATATACACAACAACCTACAGAGTAGAGAGAGGGAGCTGTTTCATCTAATATACATTATATACACAACAACCTACAGAGTAGAGAGAGGGAGCTGTTTCATCTAATATACACAACAACCTACAGAGTAGAGAGAGAGGGAGCTGTTTCATCTAATATACATTATATACACAACAACCTACAGAGTAGAGAGAGAGGGAGCTGTTTCATCTAATATACACAACAACCTACAGAGTAGAGAGAGAGGGAGCTGTTTCATCTGATATACATTATATACACAACAACCTACAGAGTAGAGAGAGAGGAGCTGTTTCATCTAATATACACTATATACACAACAACCTACAGAGTAGAGAGAGAGGGAGCTGTTTCATCTAATATACACTATATACACAACAACCTACAGAGTAGAGAGAGAGGGAGCAGTTTCATCTAATATACACAACAACCTACAGAGTAGAGAGAGGGAGCTGTTTCATCTAATATACACAACAACCTACAGAGTAGAGAGAGAGGGAGCTGTTTCATCTAATATACACAACAACCTACAGAGTAGAGAGAGGAGCTGTTTCATCTAATATACATTATATACACAACAACCTACAGAGTAGAGAGAGGGAGCTGTTTCATCTAATATACACAACAACCTACAGAGTAGAGAGAGGGAGCTGTTTCATCTAATATACACTATATACACAACAACCTACAGAGTAGAGAGAGGGAGCTGTTTCATCTAATATACATTATATACACAACAACCTACAGAGTAGAGAGAGAGGGAGCTGTTTCATCTGATATACATTATATACACAACAACCTACAGAGTAGAGAGAGAGGGAGCTGTTTCATCTGATATACATTATATACACAACAACCTACAGAGTAGAGAGAGGGAGCTGTTTCATCTAATATACATTATATACACAACAACCTACAGAGTAGAGAGAGGGAGCTGTTTCATCTAATATACATTATATACACAACAACCTACAGAGAGGGAGCTGTTTCATCTAATATACACAACAACCTACAGAGTAGTAGAGAGGACTGTTTCATCTACTGATATATACAGCAGTATGAGGACACCCCTTCATCCACTATATATACAGGACACCCCTTCATCCACTATATATACAGGACACCCCTTCATACACTATATATACAGGACACCTCTTCATCCACTATATATACAGCAGTATGAGGACACCCCTTCATCTACTATATATACAGGACACCCCTTCATCCACTATATATACAGGACACCTCTTCATCCACTATACATACAGCAGTATGAGGACACCCCTTCATCTACTATATATACAGCAGTATGAGGACACCCCTTCATCCACTATATATACAGCAGTATGAGGACACCCCTTCATCTACTATATATACAGCAGTATGAGGACACCCCTTCATCCACTATATATACAGCAGTATGAGGACACCCCTTCATCCACTATATATACAGGACACCCCTTCATCCACTATATATACAGGACACCCCTTCATCCACTATATATACAGGACACCCATTCATCCACTATATATACAGCAGTATGAGGACACCCCTTCATCCACTATATATACAGCAGTATGAGGACACCCCTTCATCCACTATATATACAGGACACCCCTTCATCCACTATATATACAGGACACCCCCTCATCCACTATATATACAGCAGTATGAGGACACCCCTTCATCCACTATATATACAGCAGTATGAGGACACCCCTTCATCCACTATATATACAGGACACCCCTTCATCCACTATATATACAGGACACCCCTTCATCCACTATATACAGCAGTATGAGGACACCCCTTCATCCACTATATATACAGCAGTATGAGGACACCCCTTCATCCACTATATATACAGGACACCCCTTCATCCACTATATATACAGGACACCCCTTCATCCACTATATATACAGGACACCCCTTCATCCACTATATATACAGGACACCCCTTCATCCACTATATATACAGGACACCCCTTCATCCACTATATATACAGGACACCCCTTCATCCACTATATATACAGGACACCCCTTCATCCACTATATATACAGGACACCCCTTTATTCTGCCCTGCTAGAGCTGTCTTGGTCAACTGTACATGCTGTTATGCTGTCCTGGTCAACTGTATGTGCTGTTATTCTGCCTTGCTAGAGCTGTCCTGGTCTACTGTAAGTGCTGTTATTCTGCCCTGCTAGAGCTGTCCTGGTCAACTATACGTGCTGTTATTCTGCCCTGCTAGAGCTGTCCTGGTCAACTATACGTGCTGTTATTCTGCCCTGCTAGAGCTGTCCTGGTCAACTGTACGTGCTGTTATCCTGGCCTGCTAGAGATGTCCTGGTCAACTGTACGTGCTGTTATTCTGCCCTGCTAGAGCTTTCCTGGTCAACTGTACGTGCTGTTATTCTGCCCTGCTAGAGCTGTCCTGGTCAACTGTACGTGCTGTTATTCTGCCCTGCTAGAGCTTTCCTGGTCAACTGTACGTGCTGTTATTCTGCCCTGCTAGAGCTGTCCTGGTCAACTATACGTGCTGTTATTCTGCCCTGCTAGAGCTGTCCTGGTCAACTATACGTGCTGTTATTCTGCCCTGCTAGAGCTGTCCTGGTCAACTGTACGTGCTGTTATCCTGGCCTGCTAGAGATGTCCTGGTCAACTGTACGTGCTGTTATTCTGCCCTGCTAGAGCTTTCCTGGTCAACTGTACGTGCTGTTATTCTGCCCTGCTAGAGCTGTCCTGGTCAACTGTACGTGCTGTTATTCTGCCCTGCTAGAGCTTGTCCTGGTCAACTGTACGTGCTGTTATTCTGCCCTGCTAGAGCTGTCCTGGTCAACTGTCCTGGTCAACTGTACGTGCTGTTATTCTGCCCTGCTAGAGCTGTCCTGGTCAACTATACGTGCTGTTATTCTGCCCTGCCAGAGCTGTCCTGGTCAACTGTACGTGCTGTTATTGTGACGTGGAAACATCTAGGAACATCTAGGAACATCTAGGTGTGTGTGTGTGTGTGTGTGTGTGTGTGTGTGTGTGTGTGTGTGTGTGTGTGTGTGTGTGTGTGTGTGTGTGTGTGTGTGTGTGTGTGTGTGTGTGTGTGTGTGTGTGTGTGTGTGTGTGTGTGTGTGTGTGTGTGTGTGTGTGTGTGTGTGTTATGTCAGCTGTATTAGATGACTCTGTCTTCTGCTGTCAGCTCCACCATCATAATAAACAACACCGCTGATAATATTGATACTGCTGAGCAACATCTCTCTGTCTACCTACACACTGTAGCTACAGCAGTATTAACAGAGAGAGATAGATACAGAGACAGAGAGAGAGAGACTTGCTTTGGCAATGTTAACACATGTTTCCCATGCCAATAAAGCCCCTTGAATTGAATTGACAGACAGAGAGAGAGATAGGCAGACAGAGTGTCCTGTCACCAAAATATCCTTAGAGAGAGAGAGAGAGAGAGACAGAGAGAGAGAGAGAGACAGAGAGAGAGACAGAGAGAGATACAGAGAGAGAGAGATAGAGACAGAGGGAGAGACAGAGAGAGAGACAGAAAGAGAGACAGAGAGAGAGACAGAGAGAGATACAGAGAGAGAGAGATAGAGACAGAGGGAGAGACAGAGAGAGAGACAGAGAGAGAGACAGAGAGAGATACAGAGAGAGAGAGATAGAGACAGAGGGAGAGACAGAGAGAGAGACAGAAAGAGAGACAGAGAGAGAGACAGAGAGAGATACAGAGAGAGAGAGATAGAGACAGAGGGAGAGACAGAGGGAGAGACAGAGAGAGAGACAGAGAGAGAGACAGAGAGAGATACAGAGAGAGAGATAGAGACAGAGGGAGAGACAGAGAGAGACAGAAAAGAGACAGAGAGAGAGAGATACAGAGAGAGAGAGAGAGAGAGAGAGAGAGAGAGAGAGAGAGAGAGAGAGAGAGAGAGACAGAGAGAGACAGAGAGAGAGACAGAGAGAGACAGAGAGAGAGACAGAGAGACAGACACAGAGACACAGTAGTAGAGAGAGACAGAAAGAGAGAAAGAGAGAGAGAGGGAGAGAGATACAGAGAGAGGGAGAGAGATACAGAGAGATAGAGACAGAGGGAGAGAGAGAGACAAAGAGAGAGACAGAGAGAGACAGATAGAGACAGAGAGAGAGAGACAGAGAGAGAAGGATAGAGAGAGAGAGAGAGAGAGAGAGAGAGAGAGAGAGAGAGAGAGAGAGAGAGAGAGAGAGAGAGAGAGAGAGAGAGAGAGAGAGAGAGAGAGCAAAAATAGAATGCTATATGGCCCTACACAGAGAGTACACAGCGGCAGAATACCTGACCACTGTGACTGACTCAAAATTAAGGAAAGCTTTGACTATGTACAGACTCAGTGAGCATAGCCTTGCTATTGAGAAAGGCCGCCGTAGGCAGACATGGATCTCAAGAGAAGACAGGCTATGTGTCTCTATACAGTAATGATGTGTCTAGCACTCTCAGTATGATAGAACCATATAACCAGACAGTACTCTAAGTGTGATAGGACCAGGGACAGTACTCAGTGTGATAGGCCAGGGATTGACCATATAACTGGACAGTACTCTAAGTGTAATAGGACCAGGGACAGTACTCTAAGTGTGATAGGACCAGGGACAGTACTCTAAGTGTGATAGGACCAGGGACAGTACTCTAAGTGTGATAGGACCAGGGACAGTACTCTAAGTGTGATAGGACCAGGGATTGACCATATAACTGTGTGAGAGAGAGAGAGAGAGAGAGAGAGAGAGAGAGAGAGAGAGAGAGAGAGAGAGAGAGAGAGAGAGAGAGAGAGAGAGACAGAGAGAGAGACAGAGAGAGAGAGAGACAGAGAGAGAGACAGAGAGACAGACACAGAGACACAGTAGTAGAGAGAGACAGAAAGAGAGAAAGAGAGAGAGAGGGAGAGAGATACAGAGAGAGGGAGAGAGATACAGAGAGATAGAGACAGAGGGAGAGAGAGAGACAAAGAGAGAGACAGAGAGAGAGAGATAGAGACAGAGAGAGAGAGACAGAGAGAGAAGGATAGAGAGAGAGAGAGAGAGAGAGAGAGAGAGAGAGAGAGAGAGAGAGAGAGAGAGAGAGAGAGAGAGAGAGAGAGAGAGAGAGAGAGATGTAGAGGGTAAAGACTTCTATTATAACGTTTTGTCATCAGCGCTTAGCTGGCTTACCACACACACCAGCAGCACTAGATCAATATGACACCGAGAGAGAGAGAGCGACACACACACAGTCAGCAGATGACAGTATATCACCCTTTCTTTGACCCTCGTCCGACACACACTCAGAGTCAGGCATAGAGTAACACTCTGATAGGAACACTCTGATAGGAACACTCTGATAGAAACACTCTGATAGGAACACTCTGATAGGAACACTCTGATAGGAACACTCTGATAGAAACACTCTGATAGGAACACTCTGATAGGAACACTCTGATAGGAACACTCTGATAGGAACACTCTGGATAGGAACACTCTGGATAGGAACACTCTGATAGGAACACTCTGATAGGAACACTCTGATAGGAACACTCTGGATAGGAACACTCTGGATAGGAACACTCTGATAGGAACACTCTGGATAGGAACACTCTGGATAGGACAATTCTGATAGAAACACTCTGATAGGAACACTCTGGATAGGAACACTCTGGAAAAACACTCTGATAGGAACACTCTGGATAGGAACACTCTAATAGAAACACTCTGGATAGGAACACTCGGATAGGAACACTCTGATAGGAACACTCTCTCACATGACTGCATGGCCAGGCACGACTCCAACACCAATATTAGTTTGCCGAAGTCACAGTGTTCGTACTAATGACACCTAACAAACCCCCTCCACCCTGAGGTAGAACACAAGGAGTCACAGTGTTAGTACTAATGACACCTAACAAACCCCCACCACCCTGAGGTAGAACACAAGGAGTCACAGTGTTCGTACTAATGACACCTAACAAACCCCTCCACCCTGAGGTAGAACACAAGGAGTCACAGTGTTTTACTAATGACACCTAACAAACCCCCCTCCACCCTGATGTCACAGTGTTCGTACTAAACACCTAACAAACCCCCTCCACCCTAGAACACAAGGAGAGGTAAGAACAAACCCCCTCCACCCTGAGGTAGAGTCACAGTGTTCTCTACCTCTCTTTCTAACTACAGACCACCCTGAGGTAGAACACAAGGAATCACAGAGTTCTCTACCTCTCTTTCTAACTACAGACCACCCTGAGGTGGAGAGAGTTCTCTATCTCTCTTTCTGAGGTGGAGAGTTCTCTATCTCTCTTTCTAACTACAGACCACCCTGAGGTGGAGTCACAGAGTTCTCTGCCTATCTTTCTAACTACAGACCACCCTGAGGTAAAACACAAGGAATCACAGAGTTCTCTACCTCTCTTTCTAACTACAGACCACCCTGAGGTAGAACACAAGGAGTCACAGAGTTCTCTATCTCTCTTTCTAACTACAGACCACCCTGAGGTAAAACACAAGGAGTCACAGAGTTCTCTATCTCTCTTTCTAACTACAGACCACCCTAAGGTAAAACACAAGGAGTCACAGAGTTCTCTATCTCTCTTTCTAACTACAGACCACCCTAAGGTAAAACACAAGGAGTCACAGAGTTCTCTGCCTATCTTTCTAACTACAGACCACCCTGAGGTGGAGTCACAGAGTTCTCTATCTCTCTTTCTAACTACAGACCACCCTGAGGTGGAGTCACAGTGTCTTTATCACCATTCAGCTTGACCACCCTAGGTGGAACACAGTGTCTTTACACCATTCAGCACACACACACACACACACACACACACACACACACACACACACACACACACACACACACACACACACACACACACACACACACACACACACACACACACACACACAAACAGTAACACAATACACACACACAGTAACACACAGTAACACAATACACACACACACCAGACCTGTTTTCAATTTGCAAACTAAACGCAACGTCTAGGGGAAAGTTTTACCAATTCCACTCTCAACCACAGAGACACACACACTAACACAACACACACACTAACACAACACACACACAACACACACACTAACACAACACACACCCCTCCTCTCACTGTTCCAATCATACAGGTCGCTCCTGATTTGTTGAGGAAGAAAAGCAATTTATTAACTGTTATCTCTGGGCCTGTACTCTCTCACACACACACACACACACACACACACACACACACACACACACACACACACACACACACACACACACACACACACACACACACACACACACACACACACACACACACACACACACACACACACACACACACACACTTCATGAAACACATTAGCAGCGTTGGATGTTGCTCCACTAGAGCAGCCGTTAAAATCACCTCATATTTAACACATTAAACTGCAGCCTGTAATCAAGTGACGAGAGGAGAAGTGACACACAGCCTCCTGGGGAGAAGCTATTTCCATAGCTACCAGGTAAGAAACGAATCCCGTACAACAGGAAATGCAAATCAATTTCTTTCTCTCTCTCTCTCTCTCTCTCTCTCTCTCTCTCTCTCTCTCTCTCTCTCTCTCTCTCTCTCTCTCTCTCTCTGTCTCTCTCTCTGTCTCTCTCTCTGTCTCTCTCTCTCTCTGTCTCTCTCTCTCTCTGTCTCTCTCTCTCTGTCTCTCTCTCTCTCTGTCTCTCTCTCTCTGTCTCTCTCTCTGTCTCTCTGTCTCTCTGTCTCTCTCTCAGCAAAAAGAGACAGTGGAACAAGGTGAGGAGCAGGAGAGGACGGGGCTAATCTTTGGTAATCTGACGGATTAGTAAATTTAGAGAGCAGGTGAATGATTCATATCCACATGAAACTCTTAGAACCACAATCTTAGACCCACACACAAACACACATGGTACACACACACACACACGCACGGTACACACACACAAACACACATGGTACACACACACACACACACGCACGGTACACACACACACACACTCCTCTAAATCTACCCTATTAGTGTCAGGGGGATTAGAGAGAGATTACGACTAACTACGCTAAAATGTCAGGATTTCTCTAATCATAACCCGTCCTCTCTCTCCCTACGCCTCTCTCCCTCTACCCATCCTCTCTCTCCCTACGCCTCTCTCCCTCTACCCATCCTCTCTCTCCCTACGCCTCTCTCCCTCTCCCACTCACACTACCCTTCTCTCTCTCTTTTATCTCCCCCTCACACTACCCTTCTCTCTCTCTCCTTCATCTCCCCCTCCCTCTACACTTCTCTCCCTCTCTCCTTCTCCTTCATCTCCCCCTCCCTCTACCCTTCTCTCCCTTTCCCCTCCCTCTCGCTCTCTCCCTGCATCTCTCTCTCCCTATGCCTCTCTCCATCTCCCCCTCCCTCTACCCTTCTCTCTCTCTCCGTCTCCTCTCTCCTTCATCTCCCCCTCCCTCTACCCTTCTCTCCCTTTCCCCTCCCTCTCGCTCTCTCCCTGCATCTCTCTCTCCCTATGCCTCTCTCCATCTCCCCTCCCTCTACCCTTCTCCCTCTCTGTATCTCTCTCTATGGTTCTCCCTCTCTGTATCTCTCTCTAGGGTCTGGTTCTCCCTCTCTAGGGTCTGGTTCTCCCTCTCTAGGGTCTGGTTCTCCCTCTCTGTATCTCTCTAGGGTCTGGTTCTCCCTCTCTGTATCTCTCTCTAGGGTCTGGTTCTCCCTCTCTGTATCTCTCTAGGGTCTGGTTCTCCCTCTCTAGGGTCTGGTTCTCCCTCTCTAGGGTCTGGTTCTCCCTCTCTGTATCTCTCTCTAGGGTCTGGTTCTCCCTCTCTGTATCTCTCTAGGGTCTGATTCTCCCTCTCTAGGGTATGGTTCTCCCTCTCTGTATCTCTCTAGGGTCTGGTTCTCCCTCTCTGTATCTCTCTAGGGTCTGGTTCTCCCTCTCTGTATCTCTCTATAGGGTTCTCCCTCTCTGTATCTCTCTAGGGTCTGGTTCTCCCTCTCTGTATCTCTCTATAGGGTTCTCCCTCTCTGTATCTCTCTAGGGTCTGGTTCTCCCTCTCTGTATCTCTCTAGGGTCTGGTTCTCCCTCTCTGTATCTCTCTAGGGTCTGGTTCTCCCTCTCTGTATCTCTCTAGGGTCTGGTTCTCCCTCTCTAGGGTCTGGTTCTCCCTCTCTGTATCTCTCTCTAGGGTCTGGTTCTCCCTCTCTGTATCTCTCTAGGGTCTGGTTCTCCCTCTCTAGGGTATGGTTCTCCCTCTCTGTATCTCTCTAGGGTCTGGTTCTCCCTCTCTGTATCTCTCTAGGGTCTGGTTCTCCCTCTCTGTATCTCTCTAGGGTCTGGTTCTCCCTCTCTAGGGTCTGGTTCTCCCTCTCTGTATCTCTCTAGGGTCTGGTTCTCCCTCTCTGTATCTCTCTATAGGGTTCTCCCTCTCTGTATCTCTCTAGGGTCTGGTTCTCCCTCTCTGTATCTCTCTAGGGTATGGTTCTCCCTCTCTAGGGTCTGGTTCTCCCTCTCTGTA